>NC_088223.1:85431729-85731729 GCF_036934945.1 Oncorhynchus masou masou | reverse complement strand
AACACTAGATTGTAAACTGTCATGGTTAAAACATATTGATGCAGTAGTAGTGAAGATGGGGAGAAGTCTGTCTATAATAAAGCGATGCTCTGCCTTCTTAACAACACTATTAAAAAAGGCAGGTCCTACAGGCCCTAGTTTTGTCGCATCTTGACTAGTGTTCAATCATGTGGTCAGGTGCCACAAAAAAGGACTTAGGGAAATTGCAATTGGCTCAGAACAGGGCAGCACGGCTGGACCTTGGATGTACACAGAGAGGTAATATTAATAATATGCATGTCAATCTCTCCTGGCACTACTTTTATTTATGAGAGGTATTGACATGTTGAATGCACTGAGCTGTCTGTCTAAACTACTGTCACACAGCTTGGACAGCCATGCATACCCCACAAGACATGTCACAAGAGGTCTCTTCACAGTCCCCAAGTCCAGAACAGACTATGGGAGGCACACAGTACTACATAGAGCCATGACTACATGGAACTCTGTTCCACACCAAGTAACCGACGCATCAGTCAAATTTGATTTAAAAAACAGATAAAAAAACACCTTATGGAACAGCGGGGACCGTGAAGCAACACAAACATTGGCACAGACATACGCACACACACACACACACACGCACGCACACACACGGCACACACACACACACATGATAACATACAGTGCCTTGCGAAAGTATTCGGCCCCCTTGAACTTTGCGACCTTTTGCCACATTTCAGGCTTCAAACATAAAGATATAAAACTGTATTTTTTTGTGAAGAATCAACAACAAGTGGGACACAATCATGAAGTGGAACGACATTTATTGGATATTTCAAACTTTTTTCACAAATCAAAAACTGGGCGTGCAAAAAAAATACAGTTTTATATCTTTATGTTTGAAGCCTGAAATGTGGCAAAAGGTCGCAAAGTTCAAGGGGGCCGAATACTTTCGCAAGGCACTGTACACAAACATACTTTGTGAATATCTGGGTTTTCCCTCTTCACAATGCAGAAAGACTGCATTAAATCAGTGGACAGCACTCATTTTTATTACAACACACCTGTCATAATTGTTTTCTTTACTAAAGTAGAGATTTATTATTACTTTTATTGCTAAAGGTACTGCATAGGTGTAAACATACATTTTTTAGCAAGCGATAGCTTGTATAGCCTAAGGAAGTAGCAGAAATGTCAGGAAAGTAGTTTTGAATGCATTTTATTGAATGGAAACAATAACAGTCTTGAACTTTTTTGGGCAACATAGTGATATATTCTTACATACTGTACAATGAGGAATTAAAATACAAAATACTCGTCTTCTCACATTTTTTAACCATTGCCCCCACCCACAAGGTGTATAAACAACAATAAATAACAATACAACTCTGGTTGTCATATGGTGACAAGGACCATGTTATTTTATTGTTCTTTGACAAAAATGTCTCTCTTTCAGCTTGGAGGATTTCTTCATCTGAAGATGATGCATTGTGCTCTGGGTTGTATTCTTCCCAATCTTCTTCTTCAGAAACCTCCTCCTCTTCTAAATCATTGTTCTCTTGTTCCTCCTGGACATCTGAAAAAAATCAGATCTACGAACTGTTGGCCACTGAAACGTGCACTCATGGTCATCCAACTTTTTCAAGAAAATAAATGGCCTGCTCTCCAGGAAAGACCTCAAGAGTCAAATTGACTGTTTTACACTTCCCTTATAAAGCTGGAGGTCTTGGACTACCTCAGAAGAAGATGAATTACTGGGCTTCAAAACTGTGTTCACTTCAACAATGGACAGCAGACTTTCCTTGTGCATGAAGCCATAAATGTAATACCTTATGAATATATTCACTACTTCAGGTCCAAGGCATTGAATAAAAAAACAGACAATCCAATGATTCTCAATTGCATTAGTATTTGGGAACATGTAGATAAATTAATGAGGTGGAAAGAACTGATATCGCCAGGCACCCCTATTTGGAATACTTTTTAGTCCCAAAGATCAGAAATCGTATTTAATCGCAACAGAATCCGGATGAACCAAAAGCTTTTAGCATAGAAAAAATACTGAAAGAAGCTGCTACGCCTAAGAAGTGAATTGCCAAGTTATATCAAGGTTTGATTGAAACTCTGCCTGGTGGTTCAGAACCTAAAAGGAAAACATGGGAAACAGATCTAAAGGAAGAAATTGAGGAGAACCATTGGTCACAGAGATGCTCATAACTGCTCATAAATGCTCATACCTGCTCCTTCTACCTAAGACATAAACTACTGCAATCTAACCTAACTCATAGGACTTACTACACGCGATTTGGCGGGTCATGTTTCGGACGACGCATGACTCGACCTTTACCTTTCCCATTGCAGCAATGAGACAATATTGTAATTGGATATCCCAAAATTGGGGAGAAAAATACAACAACAAAAATATATATACCGTACCAGTCAAAAGTTTGGACACACCTACTCATTCCAGAGTTTTTCATTATTTTTGCTATTTTATACATTGTAGAATAATAGTGAAGACATCAACATTTTGAAATAACACATATGGAATCATGTAGTAAACAAGAAAGTGTTATATATATTTTATATTTGAGATTCTTCAAAGTAGCCACCCTTTGCGCCTTGATGACAGCTTCGCACACTCTTGGCATTCTCTCAACCTGCTTCACCTGGAATACTTTTCCAACAGTTTTGAAGGAGTTCCCACATATGCTGAGCACTTTTTGACTGCTTTTCCTTCACTCTGTGAACTCATCCCAAACCATGTCAATTGGATTGATGTCGGGTGATTGTGGAGGCTAGGTCATCTGATGCAGCACTCAATCACTCTCCTACTTGGTCAAATAGCTCTTACACAGCCTGGAGGTGTGTTGGGTCACTGACCTGTTGAAAAACAAATGATAGTTCACTTTAATATTTTGCTCAATAAAAAATAAAAATAAGTTGAAAGAAATGGTGTGTATTTGAATTAAAATGAACAGCTTAGTATGAGTTAAAATACATGTCATACTAGCTCCATCCTGGTATCACAGTGGACTAATTCCATGGATAGAGAACAGAAGATCATAGGTTCGAAACTTACTGACACTGTGACACAATAAAAAATAAATGTGTGCTATGATTAATACCTAAGCAGATTCATTTCCATCTGTCCGATCTGTGTTTGGAGGTCAAAACAGTTAACCCAAACTACGATAGAAGTGTTATTAAAAGGCTTATTGAAACATAACCTATCATTTCCGTTCTCACAACATTAATAAAACCTCGCAGGAAAACTTTTAGGGAACCATAGCAAAATGTTTTCAAAACCTCCCTGCAACCTAAAAATGTCAGTTCCTAGAACAGGCAACATTTTACCGGTCAGGCAACCTATGGCTTCATTCCCAGAATCAGTGGGAAACCAAAAACGTAGGTTCCCACAATGCCCAAGGAACCAAATGTGCTAGCTGGGTTACCACTTTACGGATCATACTTCCTTCACACAAACTAACTCCCAAGTGTATTGGCTCTGGAAAAGGGAGCGCTGATTCCAGGAGCCGAGCAGCGGCTAAGCATGTCCTCTACACCTCACTGCCCTATTTATTAGACTGGTGCACAGTGAGAAACTGCAAAAGGTAACATGACCCCTGACCTCTCAGAAAGAGAGATGGAGGGAACGAGAGGGTGAGAGAGATATGGAGAGAGGGAGAGGGAGAGAGAGATATGGAGAGAACGAGAGGGTGATAGAGAGATATGGAGAGAGGGAGAGGGAGGGAGAGATACGGAGAGAACAAGAGGGAGAGAGAGAAAAAGGAGTGAATAGAGAGAAAGGTGTGAGAGAGAAAAGAGGCAGAGAGAGGGGAAAGACAAAGAAAGAGAGAGAGAGAGAGAGGCAGGAAGAGAGAGAAGGGTAGAGAGAAAAAATGAACATAAGGAAATAATGGCCCTAACCCAGGAGCAGGCCGTGCATTTTATGGTCGCCCAACAAAGTCAGCATGTCTGGCTCTGGAGGGGGCATGTAACATACATACATTATTTATTCCTTGAATTACTTATTTTTCATGTTTCAATGTTTTTTAAATGGGGATAAAGGCATTGATTAATATTCATATCTAGGGAGTAAGTCAAGGGACTGGGTTTTCAGCAATTTTTTAAGTACTAACTTTTTTTGTTTCGTCATTATCATGATTTTTCTGAAGCAAACATGGGTGTTTGATGTGGCTTTTCTGCATATGGTTGATATTTGGCTTTTACTGTAATGAGTATGTTGTGCTTGTAGCCCACTTATGTACGGGGAGAATAGCTCAGTCAAAGCTGAGGGTTGTGAAAGTGACTTTGCAGTTTGCTACAATGAATATAAAGATTTGAACTGCAACCCTATCAACTAAATGAAGTTATTCAAGAGTTACTGCACGGAGATTGAGGATAGTACTGGGAAGGGGATGCCTGGGTGTACTGGGAATGCCTGTCTGTACACATCAGAGATTTACAGCTCATCTTGGAGTAATGACACATGCAGACATTAGGTTTACATCCATGGAGACCACATCACCCCAGGGTGATTCACCCAAATTCAGCTCCTTGCTCAAACAGAGTAGCAGCGGTCCCTTTGGTTTTACAGCTTCATAATCTGCATCCACCCGTCTCTTCTAGAGGGTTCCAGAGGCCCCCACCAATCTCTCCTAGAGGATTCCAGAGGCCCCCACCCATCTCTCCTAGAGGATTCCAGAGGCCCCCACCCGTCTCTCCTAGAAGCTTTCAGAGGCCCCCACTCGTCTCTCCTAGAGGATTCCAGAGGCCCCCACCCGTCTCTCCTAGAAGCTTTCAGAGGCCCCCACCCGTCTCTCCTAGAGGGTTCCAGAGGCCCCCACCCATCTCTTCTAGAGGGTTCCAAGGCCCCCACCCATCTCTCCTAGAGGGTTCCAGAGGCCCCCACCCGTCTCTCCTAGAGGCTTTCAGAGGCCCCCACCCGTCTCTCCTAGAAGCTTTCAGAGGCCCACACTCGTCTCTCCTAGAAGCTTCCAGAGGCCCCCACTCGTCTCTCCTAGAAGCTTCCAGAGGCCCCCACCCGTCTCTCTTAGAAGCTTTCAGAGGCCCCCACCCGTCTCTCCTAGAGGCTTTCATAGGCCCCCACCCGTCTCTCCTAGACGTTTCCAGAGGCCCCCACCCATCTACCCTAGAGGGACCATCTCTCTGATGTGAGGAGAAGGGCTTGTTGACAGTAGGGAACAGGAAGGGAGCATTGTCCTGGGGGGGGAGGAGGAGGAGGAGCAGGTGAGAGCACTGTCCTAGAGAAGGAGGGGTAGGAGGGGTAGGAGGAGGGAGCACTGTCCTGGAGGAGGAGTAGGAGGAAGAGGAGAACTTGGCAGTGGAAGGTAGCAGCGAGACACCAGGGAGGGAACATTGTCCTGGAGGAGCTGGCACGGTCGATGATGAGTCTAAGAAGCTTGTTTTTAAATCAGCGGTATGGTCGAGGAGGGACAATTCCTCAGTGACATGTTGTATCATATCCTAAGTGCAACATCCTCTCTGCAGAATAAATAAAAGAGCCGCCTGTGATCAGGGGGAGATATATGATCCCCTCTCTTGGCTGAAGTGAGCCTCTGGTGACGTGTGTCGGCTCCCAGCAAGCTTTGCTCGCTTCGTGGAGAAGGGCAGATAAATTCCCTGTTTGTTTTGTTTAACGTGACAGCAGGAAGGAGAGCAGATTAACAAGCACCGGGCCCTAGGCACCCAGGCACATGTTGATTGCACAACCAGGCAACTACTCTTGACACACACACACACACACATGCATGTACAGTCCGCACACACACACGCGCACAAACACACACACACTTCTACACCTATTAATTTCACATCCGTATCAACATATCAAGGAAACCCTCCAATCACCCACAGTAGCACACACATTTATTAGTCTCAAGCATGTCGCTGGTACACCATAGCGAAGCTGGTATAATAACTATACCTACATTTTAGAAAAACAGGGTGATTAATACAAACAGACATATACTGTTAAGCTCAGGGAGACAGTTTCAGTCTGAAGACAACATCTCCATCTATGATCATAGGGGTAACTAAGTGGAGTCAGACTCAGAACTGGAATGGGGAGGGCTGCAGGGCAGAGGGTTGCAGGGCTGCAGCGTACAGCCACAGTCAAACATCTTCTCCAGGTGGAGTGTCTGCTATTATATTAGGCTGTTCCCGGACAAGATTTGTCCTGTGCTGAAATATTGTTCCTGTGATTTACTGACCCACAAGCCCCATGTGGAGATGTGCTGGAGCTTGGGAGGTGGATAGGTGAAGAGAGAGGGAGAGAGAGAGATAGCGAGAGATAGAGAGAGAGAGGTGGAAAGAGAGAGAGAGAGAGAGAGAGAGAGGTGGAGAGAGGGAGAGAGGGGGGTGGAGAGAGAAAGAGAGGTGGAGAGCAAGGCAGTGAAAGGGGTGGAGAGATGGAGAGAGAGGTATAGAGAGAGGGTGAGAGATGGAGAGAGAGAGGTGGAGAGAGAGGGAGAGAGAGAGGGGTGGAGAGGCAGAGAGATAGGAGGGGAGATAGAAACAGGTGTATAGAGAAAGGCAGAGAGAGGGTGCGAAAGAGAGGCAGAGAGAGAGGTAGAGAGAGGGGTGGAGAGAGAGGTGTAGCGAGAGGGGCCCTTACTTATAGTACTATGAGCTGAGCATTCACATAATATTACACATGCCTATCTATGGTGGTTCTGCCCTGATCTATCATGCATCTTATTTTGCAAGAGACTTTGAAAGATAGTACAGTTAGAAAGTTCAATGAAAATGTCAAGTACATATCATCCAGTAAAGCACATCACTTCAGTTCTACTACTGGGTTTTTCAACTACTCATCCTTCATCCTTTTCAGTGTATTGGTTGTAGACAAATACCTTTGATGCAATACAACAGTACCAGTCATATGTGATGCAGGGACAGTTAACAGTGTAACCTGGGATTTGTCATGTGTTGATTGGATATTAAATACACAGTATGGGGAGGTTGAGGGCTTGTGTATGGTTATGATGACCAGCCAAGCAGAAAGGACCCCCCACCTTACCCATTAACACGCTGTGACCTCTCACCTCTGACCCCTGACCTGCCAGAATGGATTTTTAATGGAGGCCAGACGCTAGCGCCAAGTGGGCAGGAGTTGTGGGGGTGCTTGGCTCAGCTTGACTTAGCAGACAATTCACCGCTGTCTTGGGACTCTGTGTTCACCTACTCTTTTTCCCTCATGAGCAAGCAGAGTGAGGGGGAGAGAGAGAGAGACAAATACTCAGAAGAGGAAGTTTACACAGCTGACTGTAGTGCTGCAGGAATATGGCTATTTATAAAGCTAGTGATCCCTTGCTAAAATTAATAAATACACACAATTGAAGGCATCCTGTTATTTTGCGGTGAGGACTGAGGAAGTTATTTTGTGGTACACTGATCATTTTGGGTAGAACACCAGGCTATAAATACTGTCAGCGCTGCTCCCTCACTCCAAATGGAAAACTGTTGTAGAAAAAGAAAGTGGGTTGTGAAAAATAAAACGTTTACAACTGTAAAGTTCTTCAATCTCCAGATTCACTGTCATAACTTTTCTCTGGAAGACGACACCTTGGCATTGAGAAGAAACGTGGTTCAGGCCTGTCAGGAATATATTTCAAGGGCATGTTAATATTCCAGATGCTACTGAATGGTGAATTGCTCAGCGGATGTCTATCACATCAGCAGCATATCTCCAGCCTGCCACCAGATCCCTGTGGTGGGTCAGTCAGCCAGTCTCTCTCTGTTTGTTTAGCCTAGGCCCTGGTGGATAGGTTTTTAAATGGAGCACTAGTTCATAATTCTCCCGTCCAGTAGAGGGTCCATCCCTCCCTACTCCTCAGTAGCACTTGGCCAGTTAGCCTCCCCACTGGCAGTCTGTCTCCAGTCTACTCACTGTGGGACCCAGACACACTCCCAGAGTTCACGGGCTCCAGGAGTAAACTTAGGGCAGCATGCCCCACTGAAAGCACTGAGCCCAAGGAAGGGGAGGGGAGAGGAGGGCGGCAGGGTAGCCTAGTGGTTAGAGCGTTGGACTAGTAACTGGAAGGTTGCAAGTTCAAACCCCCGAGCTGACAATGTTACAAATCTGTCGTTCTGCCCCTGAACAGGCAGTTAACCCACTGTTCCTAGGCCAGCATTGAAAATAAGAATTTGTTCTTAACTGACTTGCCTAGTTAAATAAAGGTAAAAGGAGAGGAGAGAAGAACACAAATTAGCTCTGACCATGGTTTGGAAATGTCAACAACAAGAAATGTGTAATGACTAGGCTATTGGGCTAGGGGTCTTTCCTGATTACATGACTGACCGTCACAGGAAAAACTCCAGCGGCCTGGCTTATACCCTATAACTAGGACCCCAGAGTTGTTCCTGGTCCCCTCCAATGACAGCCCAGGATTCCACCACGGATGAGTCTAAGGTTGTAGAAAAAGCCAGACCTTCAGATTTAGTATTTCCCTATGCACCCCTAGTTTGTCCCTTTAGTTAGAATGTCCGACAGCTCATCATTCAATCACCCCTAACTTTTAATCCAATCAGAGACAATCTATTTAGCCTGCTTGTTATAAATCCCGCCTCCAGCCTGTGAGTTTTGGTGAAGACAGAGAACAGACAGTTTGTGTTTATCCACAGAAGTAATAAGAAGACAAGTTGCAGCATGTTTAACTGTATTTGTGTGTGCATCTAAAAGTAAGTAAGAATATGCAATGTTTCTCATACTGTATGTATGCTGTCAGGGGGTGATGAAGTAATCTGGTTTATTATAAAGTTGTCATTTGTAATTGCTTATGCATCGTCATTGCTAGCAACTATGTTAGCTACGTAGCCAGGCTAACTGTTTTCTATGTGTCATGCACACAGTGCATTGCAGTTATGTTTATGCTTAAGATGAAATATTTAGGTCCCTTTATTATCGTGGTCATAAAATGCAGAGTTTGTTTACATTGTACAGCCTGCTGGTAACTGCAGCAGCTTAGTAGAGATAGCAGGTTTAAGTTATGTTAGTGAGCGCTCTCGCTCTGTCCCACCATTTTCATGGTCATTTATTTCACCTTCCAGTTGTCACCTGTCCTTGCGGGCCACTTTATAATTGACTGTCTATATTAGCATACTGGAGCTGTCTTCTATGTTAGCATACTAGAGCTGTATTCTATGTTAGCATACTAGGGCTGTACTGTGTAGCTGTGTATAGACTGCAGCTGTATTCTATGTTAGCATACTAGAGCTGTATTCTATGTTAGCATATTAGAGCTGTATTCTATGTTAGCATACTAGGGCGGTACTGTGTCGCTGTGTATAGACTGCAGCTGTATTCTATGTTAGCATATTAGAGCTGTATTCTATGTTAGCATACTAGGGCGGTACTGTGTCGCTGTGTATAGACTGCAGCTGTATTCTATGTTAGCATATTAGAGCTGTATTCTATGTTAGCTTACTAGGGCTGTACTGTGTAGCGGTGTATGGACTGCAGCTGTATTCTATGTTAGCATACTAGAGCTGTATTCTATGTTAGCATACTAGGCCGGTACTGTGTACCTGTGTATAGACTGCAGCTGTATTCTATATTAGCATACTAGGGCGGTACTGTGTACCTGTGTATAGACTGCAGCTGTATTCTATGTTAGCATATTAGAGCTGTATTCTATGTTAGCATATTAGAGCTGTATTCTATGTTAGCATACTAGAGCTGTATTCTATGTTAGCATACTAGGGCTGTACTGTGTAGCTGTGTATAGACTGCAGCTGTATTCTATGTTAGCATACTAGAGCTGTATTCTATGTTAGCATACTAGAGCTGTACTGTGTAGCGGTGTATGGACTGCAGCTGTATTCTATGTTAGCATATTAGAGCTGTATTCTATGTTAGCATACTAGGGCGGTACTGTGTCGCTGTGTATAGACTGCAGCTGTATTCTATGTTAGCATACTAGGGCAGTACTATGTAGCTCTGTATGGACTGCAGCTGTATTATATGTTAGCATACTAGAGTGGCGCATCGGTCACTACAGCACAGCGGTCACTACGGTGTCACTACAGCTTCGGGTTCAATCCCAGGCTGTGTCACATGAGTCGGCGCACAATTGGCCCAGTGTCGTCCGGGTTAGGGGAGGGTTTGGCCGGCCGGGATTTCCTTGTCTCATGGTGCTCTAGTGAGACCAGGCGCCTGCAAGCTGACTTCGGTCGTCAGTTGGACTGTGTTTCCACCGAAACATTGGTGCGTGCAGTTGGCTTCTGGGTAAAGAAAGCAGTGTGTCAACAAGCCCGAGTCCATAGGGGAGTCCATAGGGGAGTTGCAGCGATGAGACAAGACTGTGACAATTGAATACCACAAGGAAAAAAAGAAAAAGGGTACCAGTGTTTGGTTGATGGTGGTGAGTTGACAAGCCAGTTAAGACACCATCCATACTGCTCTACCCTGCAGCCTTATAGTGATTCAATATCCAACCAAACAATCTAGCTTAGCTATCAGACACAGGTTTAACCCTGCCCTATTTTACAAAGGCCATTATCATTAACATACATTACACTGTTGAGCTCCATCTAATGAACCCGTCTCTTCTACAGTCCCCATAAAGCTTGATTTTCCACTGCACCGCAGGTGGCAACCATCATCTGCCACAGTGAGGCAGACAGCCTACCAGCAGTTGCTTTAAGAGGTCCACCCAGCTTGAACATTAGCAACCTTTCCCACCTCTCCCGTCACCATCCTTGCCGCTGGCGGCCTAGCCTAGGCAGCAGCGGGTAGCCTAGCTACCGTGACCCTGGCCTGTTGCCGTGGGATATGAGCTGGAGCCAGCCAGACTTGATTATGGCCTCTGAGCGGCAGGAAGTGCCGTGAGGGATTCCTGTTGGACTTGTCTCGTAGTTCCTTTTACTGCCACTTTTCTATTTACTTGTCATTCAGAGGAAAACAAACAAGGGTTGAGCTTGTTACCATCCTCAAACCCACCACCTTTCAACCCGCCTCCTCTTCCCTCCCTCCCCCATCCTCTGTGGAGGTTGATAGTGAAAACGCAGGTTGGGTCAAAGGGAGATGCTGATATCATTCCTTTCAATCAGCAGGGCTTGTCCTGGGAGTTATCCCCGGGCATCGTAGCTCTCTGTTTATTCCTCTCATAGGTTTAACTCATTGGAGGACATCTTGATTAGCCAAGAGGTCTGTTTTTCAATCAAGATGTAAGATGGGAAAGAGAAAAGGTTAACCACAGAAATCATGTTGTATACACTTCTGTAATGTCTGTTAAGGCCCGAAAATAAAACTTGACTGATCAAAGTCACATTAAGCTAAATGTTGAATTAGAGCTCACATCTACCGAGTTCGAAGCTGCTGTAACAACAATAATCATTTAAATCAATGACACAGTGGCTTACTTTATTTCCTCTCAGAATACAGATGTTGATTTGGACATGAAAAGCACTGTTTGTGTTTTGCTTTGGGAAGGACACGTGTATAATGTAAGTGGCAAATGACTCGGTCCAAGAGGCTTTCCAGAGAGCATATCTCCACTGTTCACGTGGCATCCGCCGCTATCCCAGGGTGCTCCACTCTAGGGCAATGTTTATGTGACCGGGCCGCACTCATGTGACAGATAAAGACTGGCAGAGTAAACAGGACTGGCGATACTGTGCTGATAGAGTGTTCCCATGCTTCCGCTACCTTCTATTTACCATCTGATGAAGTGGCCAATAAGCCATGTCGAGCTCTGTGCTGTGTGGGGGTTGCATGTGTGCTCGTGTGCACGTGTGCATGTGTGTGTGTGTGCGTGCATGCCTTTAAATGTGTATATGTGTGTCTGTATGCCTGTGTGTGTATGTGTGTGTCTGTTCGTGGGCCTGCATTTTTGTGCAGTGTGGTGCTCACTGGCCAATTGGAGAAAAAAGCCTGCTGCAGATGGGTCCCATTTCCACCTGGAGTGCAAATATTGTGAGATGGACATCAAAGTTAGAGGCAGGGTCAGACGGTGGTGCTCGTAAGGCTTCTCCCCTCTTCTCTTCTTCCCTCCTCTCTTCTCCTCTCCTTTCCTCAGGTTGAACACGTGGCCCAGGGAGACAGATGTGGATCCCCGTCCCACAAGGTAATCAGTCGTAATGAAAGCACAACCAAGCTGAGCCCAGAACATCTATTCTCATGTACAAAGAAAATAGCAATTAACATCCCAGAGTTGAACTGTGGGAAAATATCCGGTAGGACCTCTGTCCTCCAACCACACACACTTTAATAATCACCGGAGAGCTGCTGCTGCCGAGGCACGTGGAGGGCAGGAGACAGACAGTAGTCCCAAACACTCAAACTTATTAGAGGCTAATGTTAATTCATCCACAGTGTCTCTGGCTTTGGGCTTGGAGAGGTCTTGACTTGTATGACGCCTGAGGGATCTGAACATAGATAATTCCAGTCTGCTCATACTTCAGATTTCTGATATTTTTCCCCATTGGCTACAGCAACATTAATGGAGACCGATCTGCATCCAAAATGGAACCCCATTTCCTATTTTGTGCACTACTTTTGACCAAGGCCCATAGGATAAGTATTTCACTATATGGAATGTAGGGTGCCATTCGGGATGCACTCTGATAGGAAGAGGACTTGCACCACGATCCCAGCAGCCAGCGTCTCCATCATCGCAGCACTCGGTGTCGCCACATTCCATCCCCAGGCACCGGTGAAGAAAGAGCCATGGCGTGAAGGAGGAGGGCTACCAGACAAAAGCTCTCACGCTTCACTGCCAGGGACACCCTGTCATGCTCTTGACCAAAGAACCATTGTGTTCTATCGGACCATGGGAATAAAGTCGATGTGCATAGGAACTTCTATGGGGGTTGTGATAAGCAGAGAGCACGTCTTCTACTTGTTTTTGTCTGTTCTGCGGCAGGAACATAGAATAATAGACTGTAGAATTACACATGATAAAAGCTCTATTCAAACAGACAGACAGAGACAGACCGACAGACTACTAGTAGATGGAAATGTACAGCCTCAGGGGGAAAAGAGAAATTCCTCATGTTGTGAGAGGACTATGGGAGGCCTATCCATGGCCGTGGTAGGCTATATATGAGCATGCAGGGAGGGAGGGAGGCAGGCCCTGAGGCCCTGACCATGGCAGCAGCATCACAGAGTAGGGAAAAGTCACAGATCAGTGTAGGAAATTGGGAATGTGAGGCATGCCAGATTAGAGGAAATCTGTGCCCCTGTAGATGAACACAGTCCTCTTCCCTGGGAAAACAACTAGCCCTGCTCCAGGGGAAAGGCTCTCTCCGGCCCCAGGAGACAGCGGAGACTGTGGCCACTTTAGTCGTGTTTGTTTGTTTGTTTGTTTGTTTATCCTTTACTTAACTAGGCAAGTCAGTTAAGAACAAACTCTTATTTACAATGACAGCCTAGGAACAGTGGGTTAACTGCCTTGTTCAGGGGCAGAACGACAGATTTTTACCTTGTCAGCTCGGGAATCCATCCAGTGAGTGGGGTCATTACCAACACTCAACTACAGGCAAGTACAAGGAGAATAACAAAAAGTATCAATATACTTTAGGCTACATTCAGTATCTTGTTTGAAAGTTAAGAGTGTTAAAAGTTTGTTTATAAACAATTACAATACTTTAGTTAATGCATCTCCATTAAACAAATCACTTATTTTTTACTTATCTATTTTATACATATCTATTTTTTTTACTTAACACGTATTGTTCTTTAAGGGCTTGTAAGTAAGTATTTCACTGTAAGGTTGTATTCGTCGCATGTGATAAATAAAGTTGGATTTGATTTTGACTTCACAGTCCTCCAAAGCTGAAGCTGCTGATTACAACACAGGTTATAGAGAGACAGACACACTGTGGCTGGAGTAGGGTTGGTGTGTGGGGTTTAAACGCCTTGTTCTGTCCTGTCCAAAGAGGAGGGAGAAAACAAGACAGACAAAAGTCTGCCCAACCCAGCCACCTGCCACATTCCCCGACAAGGACAGAGCCAGCGGAAGGACTATTATTCAGGAAGCCCGGGTGGCTCAGCAGAGCCTCTTAAACTCATTACCAGTGAGAGAGCCAGCACGCTTGACTTGAGCGTTTCAAAGCAGGAAGGAGCTAGCCGCCACCGTGCACATTTAGGAGGAAGTGGGGGGGTAGGAGGGGAGTTGGGGGAGGGGCGGGGCGGACACGAAAGGATTAAAAACAAGCATTAAACTCGCCGGCAAGCTCCCACACCTGCCTCACCTCAGAGGTAGTGGGCGGGCGTTTTGGGTTTGGGCAGACTTCCTATGGCTTACGGAATGGGAAGAATCCCTTCTCTGAATGTGTAAGTGAGGGAGCAGATACAAAATGAATCGGAAGAGAGGAAGAGATCGATTCTGCACAGAACTTGGTGGTGTTATCCATCCATTGCTCACAGAAGGCCAATTTGCTAAAATGATTAGATCATATGATAAACAATAAGAAATATAACTGATCATCTTCATCTTCACCATCCTCTTCTTCACTATCCACTTCTTCATGGGTTATTTACATAAACAAACACATACACACTCCCAAACTTGTAATCAAGAAATGTGGTATTGGTTGCTATCCACAGCCATAAGCCCATAACACTGATGGGTCATTCATGAAATGTGAGAGGTGAGGAACCCTGGGATATCAGTATTACCATGGATGCAGAGCCCCTTTATTTATTAACAAGGATTTCCACTGCCTATACATTTAGAACGTTTAGAAAATGCACATGCCTTTCCTGAAACTAAATGCACAGCTAAACAAAAGCACCATCATTCCACAGGCCAAGGAAGGCAGCAGGAACATGTGAAAACAGTGTCTGTGTATTTAATAACGCTCTCTTTTGTCCATGTTTTCTCAGTCATCTGTGCTAATTTAAGACCATTAAAGGCCACTCAAAGACTCCAGCTTAACCACTTAAGATTAGGACCTCTCCCATTTCCCATCTTTATCCCCCACATCAAAGATCAGAAGAGGACAGCCGGCACACCACCTCATAACCATCCATGCGAGAGGGGATCCGCAAAAATCGCCCTTTTTTCAAGTGAGGTCACTGCCAATTAGGGCTCAGCCCTGGGTCTCAATACACACAATCAACCCAGGAGGGTCTCAGCAATAAAGAGGAACCACAGCCCAAATTCTCTCACTGATAAAACCGCTCTACTCTCTCTATACACACCCAGCATGCATGGAGTGGACCTCCAGCCTCGCCCACAGGTTTTCCCTTTGTCTTTTCACTACACACTGACACGCTCAGCTCCAGCTCAACCCTCGCACCCCGGGTGCACCTACCCGGCATCCAACACCTGTGCCCCTCCGCAGGGGGAGTTCCGGAGAGGAATCCCTTCAGGCACCTCACAGATGGTTCCCAAATTACACCTTCATTACCCTTCCTGGCCCTCCGCCTCACTCTCCTCCTCCAGCCAGCACTTCCTCTCAACGATGCAACACTTCACAATGACTGGCTGTTTCTCCAACACCTCAGCTGCTGACAGTTTCCTGGGAGCACAGAGTAGGCCTCGGTGAACAGGCTCCCATCCACCACACCACCTCTCTTCCTGCACCAAGCACAACACATGTCAACTGTCATCTGTCAATCACATTATTTTATAGGCTCACTAGAATTCTACTTCCTTGGGTTTGTTTCCTCATGCCTCTTTAGTGGAGATATCAAGAGGACACAACCCTCCTGAGCATGATGTCATGGGAGTGGAATGTGTGTACAGAGAACTAAAACAACCCCAATGGCTTTTCACTGTGTCCCACTGTAAATGTTGATCTGAGGCCAATGGAAGGATCTCAGCGGAGCCTTGATTGATAATGACCATGAATTAACTGCTCGTTACAGAGTCTGTGTCTCCTTTTCCAACCTTTTAAATGGGTCAAAGTGAAATCATTAGTTCTGATAGGAAGGCAGAAAATAGATGCACCTAACATGCATGAGCAAGTGCCATTTGTATTATGTATTTGTATTTATGGATACCCATTGGCTGTTGCCAAGGCAGCAGCTACTCTTCCTGGGGGCCAGAAAAATTAAGTTAGTTATACATTTTTTTAAACATTATAGTACATTCACAACAGATTTCACAACACATTGTGTTCCCTCAGGCCCCTACTCTACTACCGCATATCCACAACACAAAATCCATTTGTGCGTGTGGATAATGCATATGTTATCGTGTGTTTGTATGCATGTGTCTGTGCCTATGTTTGTGTTGCTTCACAGTTCCCGCTGTTCCATAACGTGTTTTTTAATCTGGTTTTTAAATCTAATTTTACTGCTTGCATGGGTTACTTGATGTGGAATAGAGTTCCATGTAGTCATGGCTCTATGTAATACTGTGCGCCTCCCATAGTCTGTTCTGGACTTGGGGACAGTGAAGAGACCTCTTGTGACATGTCTTGTCGGGTATGCATGGGTGTCCGAGCTGTGTGCCAGTAGTTCAAACACACACCTCGGTGCATTCAGCATGTCAATACCTCTCACAACAATACCGCTCACAAATACAGGTAGTGATGAGTGTGGGGTGCTAAGAGGTATCTCAAAAACAAACATGTCCATATGGAGCAGTACATTACTTTTTAGGTGTCCACAAGTCTGTGCCTATACTTGCAGTAACTGGGGTCATGGGCTGGGAACCCTGTGCGGTGAGATGGAAGGCATGTATGGTGAGACTTTGGAATAGCCGATCCTCTGTGTCATAGAGACGGGACAGCGCGCCGACCTTCGTGTTGAGAGAACCTGGTCTGTAAGAGAGAGTGAACCTAAATCTGGTTAAAAAAACAAACATGGCCCACCTTGCCTGACTCGGTTTCAGTCTCCTCGCTGCCCGGATATACTCCGGATTACGGTGGTCAGTCCAGAAGAGGAAAGGTTGCTTGGCCCCCTCAAGCCAGTGTCTCCACATCTTTCAGGACCTTAACCACAGCTAACAACTCCCGGTCCCCCACATCATAGTTTTGCTCCGCCGGACCGAGCTTCTTCGAAAAGAAAGCGCAGGGGCGGAGCTTTGGTGGCGTGCCAGAGCGCTGTGATAGCACAGCTCCAACCCCAGCCTCGGATGCATCCACCTCCACTATGAACGCCAAAGAGGGGTCTGGATGTGCCAACATGGGAGCGTCGGTAAACAGCGCCTTCAACCGATTGAAAGCTCTGTCCGCTTCTGCCGACCACCGTAAACGCGCCACCCTCCCCCTCCCCTTCAGCAGTGAGATAATGGGAGCCGCCATCTGGCCAAAACCGTAGTAATTGGCAAACCCTAAAAACCGCTGCACCTCCTTTACCGTGGTCGGAGTCGGCCAATTACGCATGGCCTTAACGAGGTCACACGCCATCACCACCCCCGAGGTAGAAATGCGATAACCCAGGAAAGAAACGACTCGTTTGGAGAACACACATTTCTCAGCCTTAACGTATAGGTCACGCTCCAGCAGTCACCCAAGTACCTTGCGCACCAGAGACACATGCGCGGCGCGTGTGGCGGAATAGATCAGGATGTCATCAATATACACCACCACAACCTGCCCGTGCAGGTCCCTGAGAATCTTGTCTACAAAGGATTGAAAGACGGCTGGAGCATTCTTTAACCCATACGGCATGACCAGGTATTCATAATGGCCAGATGTGGTACTAAACATGGTTTTCCACTCATCTCCTCCCCGAATATGCACCAGATTATACTCGTTCCTGAGGTCCAGTTTTGTGGGGAAAAACGCGCTCCGTGAAATGATTCTACCGCCTTAGCGATGAGAAGTAGCGGGTAACTAAACCCCACTGTGATGGAATTGAGACCTCGATAATCAATGCACGAATGCAGACCTGCCTTTTTTCACAAAAAATAAACTTGAGGAGACGGGTGACTTGGAGGACCGAATGTACCCCTGTCCCAGAGATTCACTGACATATGTCTCCATAGCCATTGTCTCCTCCTGTGACAATGGGTACACGTGACTCCTGGGAAGTGTAGCGTTTACCTGGAGGTTTATCGCGCAATCCCCCCCGTTGATGAGGTGGTAATTTGGTCGCCCTCTTCTTACAGATATTCTGAGGGGATGCGCACAGTGGAAACCTGGTCTGGACTTTCCACCGATGTGGCACCGATGGAAACTCCTATACACCTACCTGAACACTCCCCTGACCACCCCTGGAGAGCCCCCTGTTTCCATGAAATTCTTTGGATTGTGACTAGCCAGCCAGGGAACCCCCAGCACCACTGGAAACCCCGGAGGATCGATAAGGAAAAGACTAATCCGCTCCCTATGATCCCCCTGCGTAACAATGTCCAATGGAACCGTGGCCTCCCTGACCAGCCCTGACCCTAACGGTCGGCTATCTAGGGAGTGCATGGGGAAGGGTGGATCTATCGGCACCAGCGGAATCCCCAACCTATGGGCGAGTCCGCGATCCATAAAACTCCCAGCTGCGCCTGAATCGACTAGCGCCTTATGTTGGAGAGAGGTAGAAAACTTTCTTTTTTATACAAACAGGTGACCAACAGGGAGCTCTGGGTGAGTTTGGTGCTGACTCACCTGGGGTGACCTAGAAGTGTTCAGCCTGCCCTCTCGACTCCCAGACGAGCTCCTCCAGCACCGATCGGAAGTGTGTCCCCTCCAACCACAGCTGGAGCAGGAGGAGCCTCCTCCTCCAGTCCCCCTCGATGTGACCCCCCCTAACTCCATAGGTATGGGAGCGGGAGGGCCAGGAGGTGGAACTGACAGGACCCTTTCTGAACGCCTGCGAGCAGCTAGCAGATTGTCCAGTCGGATCGACATGTCATCGAGGGAGAGAGTGACGTCCCGACAAGCTAACTCCCTGCGGATGTCCTCCCGGAGACTACACCGGTAGTGGTCCATCAGGGCCCTGTCATTCCACCCCGCCCCAGCAGCCAAGGTCCGGAACTCCAGAGTAAAGTCCTGTGTGCTCCTCTTCTCCAGCATAAGGTGGAACAGCCGTTCACCTGCCGCTCGGCCCTCTGGAGGGTGAACTCTGGGGAGTGGTCCCTGGCAGAGTCTGGGCTATTTCAAACAGCGTTGGCCCACTCCAGGGCTCTGCCCGTCAGGCAGGAGACAAGGACGCTCACACTCTCCTCTCCTCAAGGCGTCGGCCGAACGGTAGCCAGGTATAGCTCGAGCTGGAGCAAAAATCCCTGGCACCCCTTCAGCCTCTCCATCGTACTCCCTCGGGGGCGCGAGACGGAGTGCGCTGGGGCCGGACGCCGCTGGAGGAGTGGGTTGAGTCGTCAAAGGAGGAGCTGGAGGCGAGGTAGGGAGACCACTCCTCTCCCATCGGTCCATTCTCTCCATCATTTGGTCCATAGCTGACCCGATACACGATGGAGGATGGCCGTATGATGGAGGACGCGCTCCTCCATAGATGGAAGGGGGGTGGTCGTTGCTCCTGCTGACTCCATGGAACGGGGTGAGGGCTTCTGTCACGTCTTCTAGGAGTAGTGGGTGTGGAGTCAGGCGCAGAGGGCAGAGGTTTTAGGATAATCTTATAATTTATTCCGGTACAAAAACGGTCACGCCAAAAGCCAGGAGCATACAAAAGACCGGCCCAAACACAGGACCACACAGTCCGGAAAAAATCTAGAAAAAATGCACATCCACAAAACAAACAGAGGAACAAGCCGCACAAAAGCAGGCGGGCATAACCGGCTTAAATAGCTCTAACAAAACCCAAACGAGAAACAGGTGCAACAAATAAGACAAAACTAACAGAAAAGGAAAAGGGGATCAGTGGCAGCTAGTAGACCGGTGACGAAGACCGCTGAGCGCCGCCCGAACAGGAAGAGGAGCCACCTTCGGTGGGAGTCATGACACTGCCAGAATAGCTAGTAAAGTTTTTCCACAGGATCTATCCATAGGAGAGCCTGGGCAACGGAAATGTCTGACGTTTTTCAACCGTTTTACTGTGAACATCTGTATGAAAACCAAATTAAGGGAAACAGATTTGATTAAAAAACAACTGTTGAAGCAATATGAAAAGAAATAGGTGAAGAATCATACACCCAAATTGAGAACCTTTTGTTTGATTTAAAGGTGAATTTGTGGTTGAGAGATATATTACGTACAACCTACCTAAAAGTAAGAGATCGCTATGTGCACAGGTAAGATCAGGGATATTGCCTCTGCGTATTGAAACAGGTAAGATCGGGGATATTGTCTCTGGGTATTGAAACAGGTGAGATCGGGGATACAGCTTCTGCTTATTGAAACAGGTAAGATCGGGGATATTGTCTCTGCGTATTGAAACAGGTAAGATCAGGGATATTGTCTCTGCGTATTGAAACAGGTAAGATCAGGGATATTGTCTCTGCGTATTGAAACAGGTAAGATCAGGGATATTGTCTCTGCGTATTGAAACAGGTAAGATCGGGGATATTGCCTCTGCGTACTGAAACAGGTAAGAATACAGGTAAGATCAGGGATATTGTCTCTGCGTATTGAAACAGGTAAGATCAGGGATATTGCCTCTGTGTATAAACAGGTAAGATCGGGGATATTGCCTCTGTGTATTGAAACAGGTAAGATCGGGGATATTGTCTCTGGGATATTGTCTCTGCGTATTGAAACAGGTAAGATCAGGGATATTGTCTCTGCGTATTGAAACAGGTAAGATCGGGGATATTGCCTCTGCGTACTGAAACAGGTAAGATCAGGGATATTGTCTCTGCGTATTGAAACAGGTAAGATCAGGGATATTGCCTCTGCGTAAGATCGGGGATATTGAAACAGGTAAGATCAGGGATATTGTCTCTACTGAAACAGGTAAGATCAGGGATATTGCCTCTGTGTAAAACAGGTAAGATCAGGGATATTGCCTCTGTGTATTGAAACAGGTAAGATCGGGGATATTGTCTCTGCGTATTGAAACAGGTAAGATCGGGGATATTGCCTCTGCGTACTGAAACAGGTAAGATCGGGGATATTGTCTCTGCGTATTGAAACAGG
Organism: Oncorhynchus masou masou; assembly: GCF_036934945.1. Lineage (NCBI taxonomy): Eukaryota > Metazoa > Chordata > Actinopteri > Salmoniformes > Salmonidae > Oncorhynchus > Oncorhynchus masou. The sequence continues at coordinate 85,710,801 of NC_088223.1, read as the reverse complement.
TAAGATCAGGGATATTGCCTCTGCGTACTGAAACAGGTAAGATCAGGGATATTGCATCTGTGTATTGAAACAGGTATTGTGGTGAAATGGAAGAGGAAAGACTAAGTAACTATTGTGACCTCGAATAAATAGAGAATTAAACTAATTGTATCTAACTAATTTTTGCCCTTTCTACCACGATATACGCTTGCTCTTATTCCAGAAACACACCAGACATACCCTGGCATTATGTGGCTGAGCGATGAGGAGAAACTAAAATGTTGTTTTTTTGTCCGTTGTGTATTTCCGTTTGAATAATATTTAGATAAATCAAATCAAATTTATTTATATAGCCCTTCGTACATCAGCTGATATCTCAAAGTGCTGTACAGAAACCCAGCCTGAAACCCCAAACAGTGGTTGGAAAAACTCCCTAGAAAGGCCAAAACCTAGGAAGAAACCTAGAGTGGAACCAGGCTATGTGGGGTGGCCAGTCCAAGGAAGGCCAGTTTTATTTCTCCTTTATTCAGAACAACAGTTTTAAGCTGTGCAAACATAATTGCAAAAGGGTTTTTTAATGATCAATTCGCCTTTTAAAATGATAAACTTGGATTAGCTAACACAATGTTCCATTTGAACACAGGAGTGATGGTTGCTGATAATGGGCCTCTGTAAGCCTATAAAGATATTCAATTTTTATTTTTTTATTTTACCTTTATTTAACTAGGCAAGTCAGTTAAGAACAAATTCTTATTTTCAATGATGGCCTAGGAACAGTGGGTTAGCTGCCTGTTCAGGGGCAGAACTACAGATTTGTACCTTGTCAGCTTGGGGGTTTGAACTTGCAACCTTCCAGTTACTAGTCCAACGCTCTAACCACCTAGGCTATGCTGCCGCCCCCGAATTAAAAAACTGCCTTTTCCAGCTACAATAGTCATTTACAACATTAACAATGTTTACACTGTATTTTTTAAATCAATTTGATGTTATTTTAATGGACAAAAAATGTGCTTTTCTTTCAATAACAAGGACATTTCTAAGTAACCCCAAACTATAGAACGGTAGTTCTAGCAACAAACTAAGATCCATAATGTCAAAAGCAGCACTGAAGTCTTGAGGTATTTCTTCGAGGTATTTCTATCTATCAAGAGAGTTCTCATCTATATTATTTGTAGCCGTCTATTTACCACCACAAAGCGATGCTGGCATCGTACTCAACAAGCTGTATAAGGCCATAAGCAAACAAGAAAATGCTCATCAGGGAACTTTGATGCAGGAAAACTTCAATATGTTTTACCTAATTTCTACAGCATGTCACGTGTAATCAGAGGGGGGAAAAACTCTAGACCACATTTACTCCACACACAGAGACGCATACAAAGCTCTCCCTCACCCTCCATTTGGCAAATATGACCATACTTCTATCCTCCTGATTCCTACTTACAAGCAAAAACTAAAGCAGGAAGTATGTACCAGTGACTTGCTAAACAGGGAAAAGGTCAGATGACACGGATGCTACGCTACAGGACTGTTTTGCTAGCACAGATTGGAATATGTTCCGTGATTCATCCAATGGCACTGAGGAGTATACCACCTCAGTCACCGGCTTCATCAATAAGCGCATCGACGACATCAAATCCACAGTGACCGTACGTACATATCCCAACTAGAAGCCATGGATTACAGGCAACATCCGCACCGAGCTAAAGGCAAAGCAGCCACTTTCAAGGAGTGGGACACTAATCCGGATGCTTACAAGAAATCCCTCTATGCCCTCAGACAAACAATCAAACAGGCAAAGCGTAAATGCAGGACTAAGACTGAATCCTACTACACCAGCTCTGACGCTCGTCGGATGTGGCAGGGCTTGAAAACTATTACTGACAACAAAGGGAAACCCAGCCGTGAGCTACCCAGTGACGTCAGCCTACCAGATGAGTTAAATTCCTTTCATGCTCGCTTCGAGGGAAGCAACACTGAAGCATGCATGAGAGCATCAGCTGTTCTGCACGACTGTGTGATCACATTCTCCGTAGCAGATGAGCAACACCTTTAAACACGTCAACATTCACAAAGCCGCGGGGCCAGATAGATTACCAAGACGTGTACTCAAAGCATGTGTAGACCAACTGGTAAGTGTCTTCACTGACATTTTCAGCCTCTCCCTGACCGAGTCTGTAATACCTACATGTTTCAAACAGACCACCATAATCCCTGTGCCCAAGAAAGGTATCCTGCCTAAATGATTACCACCCTGTAGCACTCACATCAGTAGCCACGAAGTGCTCTGAAAGGCTGGTCATGGCTCACATCAACACCATCATGCCGGAAACCCTAGACCCACTCCAATTCGCATACCGCCCCAACAGATCCAAAGATGACACAATCTCAATTGCACTCCACACTGCCCTTTTCCACCTGGACAAAAGGAACACCTATGTAAGAATGCTGTTCATTGACTACAGCTCAGCGTTCAACACCATAGTACCCACAAAGTTCATCACTCAGCTGAGACTAAACACCTCCCTCTGCAACTGGATCCTGGACTTCCTGGTGGGCCACCTCCAGGTGGTAAGGGTTGGCAACAACACATCTCCCACACTGATCCTTAACACTGGGGCCCCTCGTGGGTGTGTGGTTAGTCCCCTCCTGTACTCCATGTTCACCCACGACTCCTACTCCATCATTAAGTTTGCTGACAACACAACAGCCTGATCACCGACAACGACGAGACAGCCTATAGGGAGAAGGTCATAGACCTGGCAGTGTGGTGCCAGGACAGCAATCTCTCCCTCAATGTAAGGAAGACCAAGGAGCTGGTCATGGACCATAGGAAAAGGAGGGCCGAACAGGCCCCCATTAACATAGACGGGGCTGAAGTGGAGCGGGTCGAGAGCTTCAGGTTCCTTGGTGTCCACATCACCAACAAACTAGAATGGTCCAAACACACCAAGACAGTTTGTGAAGAGGGCACGACAACACTTTTTCCCCCTCAGGACACTGAAAAGATTTGGCACGGGTCCCCAGATCTTCAAACATTTCTACAGCTGCTCTATCGAGAACATCCTGACCAGTTGCATCACTGCCTGGTATGGCAACTGCTCGGCATCTGACCGTAAGGCGCTACAGAGGGTAATACGTACGGCCCAGTACATCACTTGGGCCAAGCTTCCTGACATCCAGGACCTAAATACTAGGCCTATATGCTTGGCCAGAGTGTCAGAGGTTGGCACCCAATTCATAGACAGTTCTCTACTACCGCACAGCAAGCGGTACCAGAGTGCCAAGTAAAGGACCAAAAGGCTCCTTAACAGCTTCTACCCCCAAGCCATAAGACTGCAGAACAATTAAATGTTGCTTTTAGATTCTTAGATTTTTTTTGTTTTATTTAGTAAATATTTTCTTAACTCTATTTACTGAGCTGCATTGTTGGTTCAGGGCTTGTAAGTAAGCATTTCACGGTAAGGTCTACACCTGTTGTATTCTGCGCATGTGACAAATAACATTTGATTTGATTTCGAAGTCTAACAAAACAGCCCCCACAATCTTTTTATCATCAATTTCTCTCAACTAATCATCAGTCATTTGTGTAAGTGCTGTGCTTGTTGAATGGCCTTCCCTATAAGCGTGCTGAAAGTCTGTTGTCAATTTGTTTACTGAAAAATAGCATAGTATCTGCTCAAGCACCATTTTCTCCAAACATTTTCAAAGAGTTGGTAACAGGCTGATTGGTTGGCTATTTGAGCCAGTAGAGGGGAAGGAAGGCAAGCAGTAGGGAGGCAGGCAGCAGGGAAGGGCAGGCAGGGAGACAGGCAAGCAGTAGGGGGGCAGCCAGGCAGGCAGTAGGGAGGGAGGCAGGCAGGCAGTAGGGAGGGAGGGAGGCAGCCCGGCAGTAGGGGGGAGGCAGCCCGGCAGTAGGGGGGAGGCAGCCCGGCAGTAGGGGGGAGGCAGGCCGGCAGTGTGGAAGGACTGACTGATGACTGACCACCTCTGCAGTGGGATGACAATGGGAGACAAATGGGATGACAGTGGGAATGGATGGATGAGTCATAGCCAAGGCTCTCTTATGGAGAGTGCTTATAAGTGTTTCTCTGTACAGTGTACAAGAGCTGTTGAGAACATCCTGTTGTATCCAAATATAACATTGCCTATCATTGTTGGCATCTATGAAATCATCCTGAAGCCATTACATTGTGGTTGCTGTATTCCATGGGCAGAGGGAGGGAGGGACATGAAGATCAAAGAGCATTGACACAGGACAATAGAGGCACAGTGATTGTCATTGCTTGTGACATTCCAAACTCCAACTGAGCATGCTCTTAAGACACTCCCTCCTACAAGCTGTATATCCACCCCACCTCCCCTCACACACACACAAACATACACACTCTCTGCCCAAGCCTCCTCCATCTCGCTCTCTCTCGCTCTCTTCCTCCAGCTCTCTAAGGAGCAGCATCCAAATCCATTCGGTTAGATCATCGCAAAGCTATAAGCTATGCAGGCAGCTAATTATAGGCCACACTTTGGAGCGGAGGGCCGGATGTGACAGCATGCAGCGTTGGTGTGTGTGTTTGGCCAGGCTTCCAGCAGGAGATAGAATCCTAGCCCCTCCCACAGAGGACTGCAGCACTGACTCATACACGATCAAGGCAGAGATGGCCAGAGTCTGCTGACTGACAATGAGCACACGCAAATACATTCCTCTATTAGCATCACGCACACACCCACGCACCCACACCCACAGTCTACAGAGCCCAACTGGTTATCCAGGGATACATTAACAGAAGTGTATCCACAATTCATTGAGGAAGATGCTACATGCTGGGCTCTTTCCATTCTAGACTCTTTACCTTGACCCACTTCCTTTCAGTCCATGTGGCCCTGGAATGCATGCAGGTTGCGCCGGTATTTGACAAAAGACAAAAACAGAAATTCACATACATGATACAAGATGGCAAATATCTACAGGCATTTCAGTATGAATGAATAAAGGACAACACCCATTCACAAATACTGTACACATAGAAACAGCCTACGTAGGTGGCAATGGATGAGATCAGAATATAACTCATTCCAGACATATTCAGCCCAGCTGCTTTGGGAGCTCTAGCTTGCCTTTTTTTAGTTGTGAATGAATGTGTGACACTGCTGCTTGGCTCCGTGTGTCCCCCTCCCTCATTCCCATCCTCCACCCAGCGAAAGGAGAGAGGTCCATTCATGCATTCAGTCAGCTGGGAGAGAGAGGAAACGGGGGAGGACTGCGACGAACATATACAGTATATATATAAACATTATATATATACAGTGGGGAGAACAAGTATTTGATACACTGCCGATTTTGCAGGTTTTCCTACTTACAAAGCATGAGGTCTGTCATTTTTATTATAGATACACGTCAACTGTGAGAGACGGAATCTAAAACAAAAATCCAGAAAATCACATTGTATGATTTTTAAGTAATTAATTTGCATTTTATTGCATGACATAAGTATTTGATCACCTACCAACCAGTAAGAATTCCGGCTCTCACACACCTGTTAGTTTTTATTTATTAAGAACCCCTCCTGTTCTCCACTCATTACCTGTATTAACTGCACCTGTTTGAACTCGTTACCTGTATAAAAGACACCTGTCCACACACTCAATCAAACAGACTCCAACCTCTCCACAATGGCCAAGACCAGAGAGGGTGTAAGGAAATCAGGGATAAAATTGTTTACCTGCACAAGGCTGGGATGGACTACAGGACAATAGGCAAGCAGCTTGGTGAGAAGGCAACAACTGTTGGTGCAATTATTAGAAAATAGAAGAAGTTCAAGATGCCGGTCAATCAGCCTCGGTCTGGGGCTCCATGCAAGATCTCACCTCGTGGGGCATCAATGATCATGAGGAAGGTGAGGGATGAGCCCAGAACTACATGGCAGGTCAATGACCTGAAGAGAGCTGGGACCACAGTCTCAAAGAAAACCATTAGTAACACACTACGCCGTCATGGATTAAAATCCTGCAGCGCACACAAGGTCCCCCTGCTCAAGCGATGTCCAGGCCCGTCTGAAGTTTGCCAATGACCATCTGGATGATCCAGAGGAAGAATGGGAGAAGGTCATGTGGTCTGAAGAGACAAAAATACAGCTTTTTGGTCTAAACTCCACTCGCCGTGTTTGGAGGAAGAAGAAGGATGAGTACAACCCCAAGAACACCAACCTAACCGTGAAGCATGGAGGTGGAAACATCCTTCTTTGGGGATGCTTTTCTGCAAAGGGGACAGGACGACTGCACCATATTGAGGGGAGGATGGATGGGGCCATGTATCGTGAGATCTTGGCCAACAACCTCCTTCCCTCAGTAAGAGCATTGAAGATGGGTCGTGGGGCTGTGTCTTCCAGCATGACAACAACCCGAAACACACAGCCAGGGCAACTAAGGAGTGGCTCTGTAAAGAAGCATCTCAAGGTCCTGGAGTGGCCTAGCCAGTCTCCAGACCTGAACCCAAAAGAAAATCTTTGGAGGGAGCTGAAAGTCCGTATTGCCCAGCGACAGCCCCGAAACCTGAAGGATCTGGAGAAGGTCTGTATGGAGGAGTGGGCCAAAATCCCTGCTGCAGTGTGTGCAAACCTGGTCAAGAACTACAGGAAACATATGATCTCTGTAATTGCAAACAAAGGTTTCTATAACACATAATAGGTTCTGATTTTCTGATGTATCAAATACTTATGTCATGTAATAAAATGCAAATGAATTACTTAAAAATCATACAATGTGATTTTTCTGGATTTTTGTTTTGGATTCCGTCTCTCACAGTTGAAGTGTACCTATGATATAAATTACAGACCTCTCCATGCTTTGTAAGTAGGAAACACTGCCGATTTTGCAAGTTTTCAAATACTTGTTCTCCCCACTGTATATATATAGTTGAAGTCGGAAGTATACATACACTTAGGTTGGAGTCATTAAAAATCGTTTTTCAACCACTACACACATTTCTTGTTAACAAACTATAGTTTTGGCAAGTTGGTTAGGACATCTACTTTGTGCACGACAAGTCATTTTTACAACAATTGTTCACAGACAGATTATTTCACTGTATCACAATTCCAGTGGGTCAGAAGATGACATACACGAAGTTGACTGTGCCTTTAAACAGCTTGGAAAATTCCAGAAAATAATGTCATGGCTTTAGAAGCTTCAGATAGGCTAACTTGACATCATTTGAGTCAATTGGAGGTGTACCTGTGGATGCATTTCAAGGCCTAACTTCAAACTCAGTGCCTCTTTGCTTGACATCTTGGGAAAATCGAATGACCTCAGAAAAACAATTGTAGACCTCCACAAGTCTGGTTCATCCTTGGGAGCAATTTCCAAACGCCTGAAGGTACCTCGTTCATCTGTACAAACAATGTTATGCAAGTATAAACACCATGGGACCACGCAGCCGTCATACCGCTCAGGAATGAGACGTGTTCTGTCTCCTAGAGATGAACGTACTTTGGTGCGAAAAGTGCAAATCAATCCCAGAACAACAGCATAGGACATTGTGAAGATGCTGGAGGAAACAGGTACAAAAGTATCAATATCCAAAGTAAAACGAGTCCTAACCTGAAAGGCCGCTCAGCAAGGAAGAAGCCGCTGCTCCAAAACCGCCATAGCCAGACTACGGTTTGCAACGGCACATGGGGACAAAGATCGTACTTTTTGGAGAAATGTCCTCTGGTCTGATGAAACAAAAATATAACTGTTTGGCCATAATGACCATTGTTATGTTTGGAGGAAAAAGGGGGACGCTTGCAAGCCAAAGAACACCATCCCAACCGTGAAGCACGGGGGTGGCAGCATCTTGTTGTGTGGGGGTGCTTTGCTGCAGGAGGGACTGGTGCACTTCACAAAATAGATGGCCTCATGAGGGAGGAAAATGATGTGGTTATATTGAAGCAACATCTCAAGACATCAGTCAGGAAGTTAAAACTTGGGCGCAAATGGGTCTTCCAAATGGACAATAACCCCACACATACCTCCAAAGTTGTGGCAAAATGGCTTTAAGGACAACAAAGTCAAGGTATTGGAGTGGCCATCACAAAGCCCTGACCTAAATCCTATAGGAAATTTGAGGGCAGAACTGAAAAAGCATGTGCAAGCAAGGAGTCCTAATAACCTGACTCAGTTACACCAGCTCTGTCAGGAGGAATGGGCCAAAATACACACACACACACACACACACACACACACACACACACACACACACTTCCGTTCAAAAGTTTGGGGTCACTTAGAAATGTCCTTGTTATTGAAAGAAAAGCAATTTTTTTGTCTATTAAAATAACATAAAATTGATCAGAAGAAAAGGCAGATTTTTTATGGAATATCTACATAGGTGTACAGAAGCCAATTATCAGCAATCACTCCTGTGTTCCAATGGCACGTTGTGTTAGTTTATCATATTAAAAAGGGTAATTGATCATTAGAAAACCGTTTTGCAATTATGTTAGCACAGCTGAAAACTTTTGTGTTGATTAAAGAAGCAATAAAACTGGCCTTCTTTGGACTGGTTGAGTATCTGGAGCATCAGCATTTGTGGGATTGATTACAGCCATTTTAAATGGCCAGAAACAAAGTACTTTCTCCTGAAACTTGTCAGTCTATTCTTGTTTTGAGAAATGAAGGTCTATTCCATGCGAGAAATTGCCAAGAAACTGAAGATCTCATACAATGCTGTGTACTACTCCCTTCACAGAATAGCACAAACTGGCACTAACCAGAATAGAAAGAGTGGGACTGGCCTTCGAGGCAGAGTTGCAAAGAAAAAGCCAGATCTCAGACTGGCCAATAAAAAAATTAAAGATTAAGATGGACAAAAGAACACAGACACTGGGAAGAGGAACTCTGCCTAGAAGGCCAGGCCTTTCTACTGACTCTGAAACACGAAAGATTCCCAGGGTCCCTGCTCATCTGCATGAACGTGCCTTAGGCATGCCGCAAGGAGGCATGAGGACTGCAGATGTGGGCAGGGCAATAAATTGCAATGTCCGTACTGTGAGACGCCTAAGACAGCGCTACAGGGAGACAGGACGGACAGCTGATCGTCCTCGCAGTGGCAGACCATTTGTAACAACACCTGCACAGGATCGGTACATCCGAACATCACACCTACGGGACAGGCACAGAATGGCAACAACAACTCCCCGAGTTACACCAGGAACACACAATCCCTCCATCAGTGTTCAGACTGTCCGCAATAGGCTGAGAGAGGGCTTGTAGGTCTGTCCTCACCAGACATCACCGACAACAACGTCGCCTATGGACACAAACCCACCGTCGCTGGACCAGACAGGAATGGCAAAAAGTGCTCTTCACTGACGAGTCGCGGATTTGTCTCACCAAGGGTGATGGTCGGATTCGCATTTATCGTCGTAGGGATGAGCGTTACACCGATGCATGTACTCAGGAGCGGGATCGATTTGGAGGTGGAGGGTCCGTCATGGTCTGGGGAGGTGTATCACAGCATCATCGGACTGAGCTTGTTGTCATTGCAGGCAATCTCAGTGCTGTACATTACAGGGAAGACAGTCCTCCTCCCTCATGTGGTAGCCTTCCTGCAGGCTCATCTTGACATGACCCTCCAGCATGACAATGCCACTAGCCATACTGCTCGTTCTGTGCGTGATTTCCTCCAAGACAGGAATGTCAGTGTTCTGCCAATGCCAGCAAAGAGCCCGGATCTCAATCCCATTGAGCACGTCTGGGACCTGTTGGATCGGAGGGTGAAGGCTAGGGCCAATCCCCTCAGACATTTCCGGGAACTTGCAGGTGCCTTGGTGAAAAAGTGGGGTAAACATCTCACAGCAAGAACTGGCAAATCTGGTGGTCCATGAGGAGGAGGTGCACTGCAGTACTTAATGCAGCTGGTGGCCACACCAGACACTGACTGTTACTTTTGATTTTGAACCCCCCATCGTTCAGGGACAAATTATTCCATTTCTGTTAGTCACATGTCTGTGGAACTTGTTCAGTTTACATCTGTTGTTGAATCTTGGTATGTTTCTTACAAATATTTACACATGTTAAGTTTGCTGAAAATAAATGCAGTTGACAGTGAGAGGACATTTATTTTTTTACACGCACGCACGCATGCACAAACACACACACACACACACACACACACAGTACCAGTCAAAAGTTTGTACACCTAGGCATTCAAGGGTTTTTCTTGATTTTTACTATTTTCTACATTGTACAATCACATAGTAACCATAAAAGTGTTAAGCAAATCAAAATATATTTAAGATTCTTCAAAGTAGCCACGCTTTGCCTTGATGACAGCTTTGCACACTCGGCATTCTCTCAACCAGCTTCTTGAGGTAGTCACCTGAAATGCATTTAAATTAACAGGTGTGCCTTGTTAAAAGTTAATTTGTGGAATTTCTTTCCTTCTTAATGCGTTTGAGCCAATCAGTTGTATTGTGACAAGGTAGAGGTGGTATACAGAAGATAAACCTATTTGGTAAAATACCAAGTCCATATTAAGGCAAGAACTGCTCAAATAAGCAAAGAGAAATGACAGTCCATCATTATTTTAAGACATGAAGGTCAGTCAATGCAGAAAATTTCAAGAACTTAGACAGTTTCTTTAAGTGCAGTTGCAAAAACCATCAAGCGCTATGATTTAACTGGCTCTCATGACGAGCGCCACAGGAAAGGAAGACCCAGAATTACCTCTGCTGCAGAGGATAAGTTCATTAGAGTTAACTGCACCTCAGATTGCGGCCCAAATAAATGCTTCACAGATTTCAAGCGACAGACATCTTAACATCAACTGTTCAGAGGATACTGCCTGAATCAAGCCTTCGTGGTCGAATTTCTGCAAAGAAACCTATACTAAAAGACACCAATAATAAGAAGAGACTTGCTTGGGCCAAGAAACACAAGCAATGGACATTAGACCAGTGGAAAACTGCCTTTGGTCTGATAAGTCCAAATTAAAGATTTTTGGTTCCAACTGCAGTGTCTTTGTGAGACGCATAGTAGGTGAATGGATGATCTCTGCATGTGTGGTTCCCACTGTGAAGCATAGAGGAGGAGGTGCGATGGTGCTTTGCTGGTGACACTGTCTGTGATTTATTTAGAATTCAAGGCACACTTAACCAGCATGAGTACTACAGCATTCTGCAGCAATATGCCATCCATTCTGGATTGAGTTTAGTGAGACTATCATTTGTTTTTCAACAGGACAATGACCCAAAACACACCTTCAGGCTGTGTAAGGGCTATTTGACCAAGAAGGAGAATGATGATGCTGCATCATCCAACCTCAACCAAATTGAGATTGTTTGGGATGATTTGGACCGCAGAGTGAAGGAAAAGCAGCCAACAAGTGCTCAGCATATGTGGGAACTCCTTCAAGACTTTTGGAAAAGCATTCCTCATGAAGCTGGTTGAGAGAATGCCAAGAGTGAGCAAAGCTGCCATCAAGGCAAAGGGTGGCTACTTTGAAGAATCTCAAATGTAAAATATATTTTGAGTTGTTTTAACACTTTTTTGGTTACTACATGATACCATATTTGTTATTTCATAAGTTATGTCTTCACTATTATTCTACAATGTAGAAAATAGTAAAAATCAAGAAAAACCCTGAATGAGTAGGTGTGTCCAAACTTTGACTGGTACTGTATATGAATAATTCACCTGGATTATATCACTGCTAGAGCAGAGGGGGGAGGGATAGGAGAAAAGAGCAGACCCCCTCCCTCACCCTGCTCCTCTAGTATGAGTCAGACAGGCCAGTTCCCTTGATGCACTGCAGAAGCATAGTGTGACGTCTCCGTCTCCCTCCCCCGTCTCTGCCCCCCGACTGAACCAGCTTTCTGTCTCTCTCTCACACACACACACACACACACACACACACGCACACACACACACACACACCACGGAGAAAGTGTCATTCACAAACACACAATCATCCTCACCAGCAAAATAACAAATGAGATGCGGAAGACAAGGGTTGCGACACTCCAAAATAACTTCATTCATGAGCAACATTCAGATGTTTCCTGCCAGGTTTAGCACAGAGACAAAAAGGCATGATTCACTTTAACAATGTAAGCCTGTTTTGAAATGATGCCACTGGGGTAGGCGAGGCTGAGGGGGAGTGAGTCAGTGGTGAGGATGAGGAGCAGGTGAGGATGAAGATGAAAGCGAAGCTGAGGGGGTGTGCTGAGCGGAGCGCCAAGCCAGCATGTGGGGTGTAGAGCGTCTCTGCTGTCTTTCCCCCGTGGCAACGGCAGCTCGACAATGAGTCACCGCTGCTCATCCGTAACCCCCGGCGACCAGCCCTCCCTCCCTCCTCCCACCAGCCAGTGCTAGCTAGCATCCTCTCCACCCACCAGCCAGTGCTAGCTAGCATCCTCTCCTCTCCTCCCACTGTCAGGCTGACCTTATCAGTAGTCAGCCCCTTTCACAGCCCCTGCCTCCCATCCCCCAACAAACTCTCTCTCACACACACACACCACAGTACCCATATGAAGGGAGCGAGGGAATGGGAGATGGGGAGGGCAAGGATGACTCACATGTCAGTGGTAACAGGCGACACACCTACCTCCACACCAACCTGCTTGCTAAATGCCTTCCCCTAAAATCTGTTTATTTTTTACAATGAGGTCATTTGAATGCCTGCAATTTACATGAGGCTGATGTGGGTTGTTACCAATAGCAAGTACTAAGTGCTTCTCCCCAAGGAAGTCACACAGGACAGGGGAATGAGGTGATGGCCACTTAGCACCTGGGAGCCAGTACACATGGTCCATAACACTGAAGCAGGAAGAGTAACCCGGCTCATTTCCATCAAATCTAAATGTCCCTTGATACACTATTTATACAAAAGTATGTGGACACCCCTTCAAATGAGTGGATTTGAACATTTTCAGCCACACCCGTTGCTGACAGGTGTATAAAAGTCAATCACACCGACATGCAATCTCCATATACAAACATTGACAGTAGAATGACCTTACTGAAGAGCACAGTGACTTTCAAAGTGGCACCGTCATAGGATGCCACCTTTCTTCAAATTTCTGTCTCGGTCAACTATAAAAGTGCTGTTATTGTGAAGTGGAAAAGTCCAGGAGGAACAACGTCTCAGCAGCGAAGTGGTAGGCCACGAAAGCTCACAGAACGGGACCGCAGAGTACTGAAGCGTGTAGTGAGTAAAAATCTGTCCTCAGTTGCAGCTTCACCATCTCTCAGTCCGACAGACTTATCTGGGTTGTCAGATGCCAGGAGAACGCTACCTTCCCCAATGCATAGTGCCAACTGTAAAGTTTGGTGGAGGAGGAATAATGATCTGGGGCTGTTTTCCATGGTTCGGGATTGGCCCTATAGTTCCAGTGAAGGGAAGTCTTAACGCTACAGCATACAATGACATTCTATACGATTCTGTGCTTCCAACTTTGTGGCAACATTTTGGGTTCCTGTTTCAGCATGACAATGCCCCTGTGCACAAACGAGGTCCATACAGAAATGGGTTGTCGAGATCGGTGGAAGAACTTGACTGGCCTGCACAGAGCCCTGACCTCAACCCCATCGAACACCTTTGGGATGAATTGGAACGCCGACTAGGAATCAGGCCTAAATGCCCAACATCAGTGCCCGACCTCACTAATGCGCTTGTTTTTATATTGATTTTTTATTTCACCTTTATTTAACCAGGTAGGCTAGTTGAGAACAAGTTCTCATTTGCAACTGCAACCTGGCTAAGATAAAGCGTAGCAATTCGACACATACAACAACACAGAGTTACACATGGAATAAACAAAACATACAGTCAATAATACAGTAGAACAAAAGAAAACAAAAAGTCTATATACAGTGAGTGCAAATGAGGTAAGTTAAGGAAATAAATAGGCCATGGTGGCGAAGTAATTACAATATAGCAATTAAACACTGGAATGGTAGATCGGCAGAAGATAAATGTGCAGGTAGAGATACTGGGGTGCAAAGGAGCAAAATAAATAAATAGATACCAGTATGGGGATGAGGTAGGTAGATAGATGAGCTGTTTACAGATAGGCTAAGTACAGGTGCAGTGATCTGTAAACTGCTCTGACAGCTGGTGCTTAAAGCTAGTGAGGGAGATGTGAGACTCCAGCTTCAGAGAGTTTTGCAATTCATTCCAGTCATGGGCAGCAGAGAACTGGAAGACGACCAAAGGAGGAATTGGCTTTGGGGGTGACCAGTGAGATATACCTGCTGGAGCGAGTGCTACGAGTGGGTGCTGCTATGGTGACCAGTGAGCTGAGATAAGGTGGGGCATTACCTAGCAGAGACTTGTAGATAACCTGTAACCAGTGGGTTTGGCGAGTATGAAGCGAGGGCCAACCAACGAGAGCGTACAGATCGCAATGGTGGGTAGTGTATGGGGCTTTGGTGACAAAACGGATGGCACTGTGATAGACTGCATCCAGTTTGTTGAGTAGAGTGTTGGAGGCTCTTTTATAGATGACATCACTGAAGTCGAGGATTGGTAGGATGGTCAGTTTTACGAGGGTATGTTTGGCAGCATGAGTGAAGGATGCTTTGTTGCGATATAGGAAGCCGATTCCAGATTTAATTTGGGATTGGAGATGCTTGGATATGCTTAATGTGAGTCTGGAAGGAGAGTTTACAGTCTAACCAGACACTCAGGTATTTGTAGTTGTCCACGTATTCTAAGTCAGAGCCGTCCAGAGTAGTGATGCTGGACGGGCGAGCAGGTGCGGGCAGCGATCGATTGAAAAGCATGCATTTAGTTTTACTTGCGTTTAAGAGCAGTTGGAGGCCACGGAAGGAGAATTGTATGGCATTGAAGCTCGTCTGAAGGTTAGTTAACACAGTGTCCAAGGAGGGGCCAGAAGTATACAGAATGGTGTCGTCTGCGTAGAGGTGGATCAGAGAATCACCAGCAGCAAGAGCAACATCATTGATGTATACAGAAAAGAGAGTCGACCCGAGAATTGAACCCTGTGGCACACCCATAGAGACTGTCAGAGGTCCAGACAACAGGCCCTCCGATTTGACACGCTGAACTCAATCAGAGAAGTAGTTGGTAAACCAGGCGAGGCAATCATTTGAGAAACCAAGGCTGTCGAGTCTGCCAATAAGAATGTTGTGATTGACAGTCGAAAGCCTTGGCCAGGTCGATGAATACGGCTGCACAGTAATGTCTCTTATCGATGGCGGTTATGATGTCGTTTAGAACCTTGAGCGTGGCTGAAGTGCACCCATGACCAGCTCTGAAACCAGATCGCATAGCGGAGAAGGTATGGTGGGATTCGAAATGGTCAGTAATCTGTTTGTTAACCTGGCTTTCGAAGACCTTAGAAAGACAGGGTAGAATAGATATAGGTCTTGAGCAGTTTGGGTCTAGAGTGTCACCCCCTTTGAAGAGGGGGATGACCGCTGCAGCTTTCCAATCTTTGGGAATCTCAGACGATACGAAAGAGAGGTTGAACAGGCTAGTAATAGGTGTTGCAAAAATTTCAGCATATCATTTTAAAGAGGGTCCAGATTGTCTAGCCCGGCTGATTTGTAGGGGTCCAGATTTTGCAGCTCTTTCAGAACTTCGGCTATCTGGATTTGGGTAAAGAAGAAATTGTGGGGTTTTGGCGGGTTGCTGTGGAGGGTACCGGGCAGTTGACCGGGGTAGGGGTAGCCATGTGGAAAGCATGGCCAGCCGTAGAGAAATGCTTATTGAAATTCTCAATTATAGTGGATTTATTGGTGGTGAGTGTTTCCTAGCCTCAGAGCAGTGGGCAGCTGAGAGGAGGTGCTCTTATTCTCCATGGACTTTACAGTGTCCCAGAACTTTTTGAAGATCAAATTTCTGTTTGAAAAAGCTTGCCTTAGCTTTCCTAACTGCCTGTGTATATTTGTTCCTAACTTCCCTGAAAAGTTGCATATCACGGGATTATTCGATGCTAATGCAGAACGCCACAGGATGTTTTTGGGCTGGTCAAGGGCAGACAGGTCTGGCGTGAACCAAGGACTATATCTATTCCTAGTTCTACATTTTTTGAGAGGGGCATGCATATGTAAGATGGCGAGGAAGGCACTTTTAAAGAATAGCCAGGCATCATCTACTGATGGGATGAGGTCAATGTCATTCAGGATACCCCGGCCAGGTCGATTAGAAAGGCCTGCTCGCAGAAGTGTTTCAGGGAGCGTTTGACAGTGATGAGGGGTGGTCGTTTGGTCGCAGACACATTACGGATGCAGGCAATGAGGCAGTGATCACTGAGATCTTGATTGAAAACAGCAGAGGTGTATTTGGAGGGCGAATTAGTTAGGATGACATCTATGAGGGTGCCGGTGTTTACTGATCTGGGGTTGTACCTGGTAGGTTCATTGATAATTTGTGTGAGATTGAGGGCATCAAGCTTAGTTTGTAGGATGGCCGGGGTGTTAAGCATGTCCCAGTTTAGGTCACCTAGTAGCACGAGCTCAGAAGATAGATGGGGGGCAATCAGTTCACATATAGTATCGAGGGCACAGCTGGGGGAAGAGGGAGGTCTGTAGCAAGCAGCAACAGTGAGAGACTTGTTTCTGGACAGGTGAATTTTTAGAAGTAGAAGCTCAAATTGTTCGGGTACAGACTTAGAAAGTAACACAGAACTCTGCAGGTTATCTTTGCAGTAGATTGCAACACCGCCCCCTTTGGCAGTTCTATCTTGGCAGAAAACGTTATAGTTAGCAATGGAGATTTCAGGGTTTTTGGTGGTTTTCCTAAGCCAGGATTCAGACACGGCTAAGACATCTGGGTTGGCAGAGTGTGCTAAAGCAGTGAGTAAAACAAACTTAGGGAGGAGGCTTCTAATGTTAACATGCATGAAACCAAGGCTTTTACGTTTATAGAAGTCAACAAATGAGAGCACCTGGGGGGTGGGAGTGGAGCTAGGCACTGCAGGACCTGCATTAACCTCCACATCACCAGAGGAACAGAGGAGAAGTAGGATAAGGGTATGGCTAAAGACTATACGAAATGTCTGTCTAGCACGTTCAGAACAGAGAGTAAAAGGAGCAGGTTTCTGCGCACGATAGCATAGATTCAAGGCATAGTGTACAGACAAATGTAAGGTAGGATGTGAGGACATTGGAGGTAAACCTAGGCATTGAGTAATGAAGAGAGAGATATAGTCTCTAGAGATGTTTAAACCAGGTGATGTCATCGCATATGTAGGAGGTGGAACAAAATGGTTGGTTAATTAAGGCATATTGAGCAGGGCTAGAAGCTCTACAGTGAAAAAAGACAATAATCACTAACCAGGACAGTAATGGACAAGGCATATTGATATTAGAGTGAGGCATGCGTAGCCAAGTGAACATATGGGTCCAGTGAGTGTTGGGCTGGCTGGGGACACGGCGATTCAGACAGTTAGCAGGCTAACAAGCTAACAGTTAGTAGGCCGGAGCTAAACAAGCTAGCAGTTAGCAGGCTGGGTTAGCAAGCAAGCAGTTAGCATGGGCTAGCAGTTAGTAGACCAGTGCAAGCTAGCAGTTAGCAGACCAGAGCCTAGCAGTTTGGCAGTTAGCAGACCAGGTCAACAAGCAGGCAGATAGCAGGGGCTAGAAAGTTAGCCTTTGGGGGGGGACGTCACGATGGGGGTAAGTCTGTTTTTGCCTCTTCGTGCGGTGACGTCAATGGCCCAGTCGTGGAATTAGTAGGGTTCCAAGTAGCTCTAGGTAGCTAGCAGGCCGATATTGTAGCCCTGGAGTATGCTTCGGTGGTAGCACAGGAGCCCTGGCCGGGCTAGCTTCAAGTTAAATTGGTGCTTGCTCTGGGATGGAAACGCTAACCAGGAGTAGTCATCCGGGATTGCAGTTAGCTAGTTGTGAAGATCCGGATGAAAATGTTCAGTTTGCGGTAGGAATCTGGGTATAAAAATAACAGGTCTGCTATGTTCTGGTTAGAGTCACGTTGTTCGAACTGACGAGAGCTTTCTGAGCTGAAGGTTAGCTGATGACCGCTGGCAATGGTTTGCTGACTGATAGCTGGTAGGTAGCTGGCTGGCTTCAGTTGAGGGATTCCAGATCCGAAGTAAATATAAATACTTTAGGGGAAAAGCGCAGATCCACGCCACATTGGTGAGGCGGGTTGCAGGAGAGTATTTAGATGAGGTTTAGCAAAATGTTTTAAAGGATATGTCACGAAAAATATGTAAAACGATATATACAAGGGACACGACAGGACAAAGACGTCTGACTGCTACGCCATCTTGGATTATGAGTGTCTGAATGGACGTTTCAATACTTAGTGGAAAGCCTTTCCAGAAGAGTGGAGGCTGTTACAGCAGCAAAGAGGGGAGCATGTCCATATTACTGCCCATGGTTTTGGAATGAGATGTTCGACAAACAGATGTCCACATACTTTTGGTCATGTAGTGTATGTTGAGAACAGCGATAGGATAGTCTTGGTACCAGTCAGTTAGGTTATCATTCCACTCCTTACCATGCTAAACATATATCTTAGGCATATGACACAGTGAACAAGAAGTGGAATGTTATCTATATATACTTTTTTTTAACCCAGGCTAGGTATAGGATACAAGTTGACAGAAGATACTCTTTTAGATGACAAGTAACAAGCTCCACCCCCTCACCTCTGCCTACTTTATTGCCGGCGTGATGCTATGGGGTGTAGACCATGTTAACCCAAAATGCAGAAGAGAAGATAATGAAAGTGTTCATATTCAGTTACTTACAGCCAGTGCATTCAACTACGGTAGGTAAAACCACATATGTCAGAAAACTTTCCTCAATAAAACTAAGTTGTCAACATATTTTGACAAAGTGATTTATTTAATATAATCTAGAACACACAAATTCTCTGAGGGGTACATTCAGGCTTACATTATTTAAGCGTGGGATTTCAATTTGGTGATGCATTATTTCAGTCCCTCAAATGTTTATAAATAAATGTGTTGAACAAATTGTAGGTGTACAACAGTTCAGCCATGGTAGGCTAGCTGTTCTTGAAGATTAGCTATTGCAATCTTCAGACTTGAGCAATTTAGGGTAAACATTGCAACATCGGGGAGAAGTGCACTTCAAACCATCAAACATTTTTTTGGTGAAGGCTCTTTCACTCTATGTACAGCCAAATTAAGGAATCAGGGCATAAGCACATCAGCTTCTCCTTATAGATAGGGTAGTGAAAACACCAGGTAACTCAATTGATCATACGATACATTAAGGAACCACCCAGCACCGATATCTTCATGTGTATTACACCAGATTCACTGACCAACCCCAAACACGGAGGGAAATATTCACTGCAGATGTGTACTCTACTACGCCAACATCCATCTCAACCACCTCCCCCTTCCTTACCCGCAGTAATACATTAGATACCCCAGAACGATTGTTAAATAACGAAACGCAGTAAACTGTAGAGATAGGTAATTATGGTGATAAACCGAATACTGATTTACAAGGGTTGTGTACGAAAACCTGTGCCAATCAAAACCATCGATGCAAGTTAAGGACTGATGAGTGTCAAATACGATTGGTACATAAACCTGAACAGTTCAACCCATTTTTGGTAGTCGTGCAGGCCTCCCTTAAAAGAAAGAGCTTTGTCTCAAGGTGACTCCCTGCTTCAATAAAAAAGTGAAATCAATTCCTCAGATACTCCTTAAAAGGTCTGAAATGCACTGACGAACCCTAGCAACAAGGTTCCAATGCCTACCTCGATCACTGTATTGACGAGGATTTCCAGAGTGAAAATGACGCTTGAATACAAAATCATTCAGTTTTCTACACATTGAAGACACATCTTAAGACACTTTAATTTCATTATCATATACACATCAAGAAAAAAAGCACTGCTTTTGATAAATGACTCAATGCTCCGATCCACAGACAGAACTCAATGGTAGTGTCACAGGTTCAGCATACAGCTGAGCAGTCTCCATATCAAACACTTTGAAAGAGGACAAAAAAAGACAAGACTACCCCCTATTGGCTAAAAGGGGCACAGTACATAACCATTGCTACAAACTTATAATAATATGTAAGGCATTATTTATACATCACAGACTTGATTGCAAATAGCACTTGACAAACCACTAATGATTGAATAGTTACAGAATTGTCAGCATCCACCAGTTTACATCAAGAGACCGAAAGTGTATCGTCCGATTCAACGACAGCAAAACATTTCTCAGCCTCCCGTGATGGAGTTTAGAAGCCAGAGCAAACTTCTCTATAGAAGTCAGATTTCCACTTTTAGTAGATGAAAAGGACTCTGGTTCGCGGGAGAGTAGAAAACGAGTCAGCCATTTTGCGTATCTTGGCGTAGTTGATGAATCCTCTGAGGAAGAGCAGGAATCCTGGAAGATAGAATACAGGAGTCATTTTTCTGCAATGTTTTTTTGGGGCAGCAAGTCAACTCCCAGCATCAAACAAGGCATTCTTGTGAGTGTGAGTGATAAATCTCCATGCATACTGTCCATTCAATAGATACTAGAGTTGAATGGCGGGAACACGGTTACAGAGATTTACCTCCCAAAACCACTCTTTTCCTGGGAAAAATAACTGCAAGAAACCGGTAAATTATAATACATTATTTATATGAACAGCATGGCGTGAGCTGGAACTGTTAAATGATATGAAATGTCTAAATCAGTCTTCTCTACGGCCCCTGCATGATGAATCATCAACACTCAGGATGGGCACAGACCCATCTCAGATTGGAAGCAGTTCACAAATGCATGCAGATCTTCTCATCATGGTAACTGTTTTTCTTGTGACGGGTAGGCCTATATTTGCGGCAGCATAGTCTATAATATAAAGATGGAATGTGCGTCTAATTCACCCAACTCCACCTGGCTTTCAGGGTTACATTTTATTTAATGTAAAGATTTTAAAATTTATAGCAGCAGCAGAGTTTTAAAAACAGCTCATCACTCAAATATCGTTGCTTTAAATCTCTCATTGCATCCAAAAGAGATATTCCAGTTCTAGAGTGATATATATAGCCCTATATGTCCTGGCCTACCTCTTTCAGGGATTACATTTAATGCAGTATTAGCCTTATATGTTTTATAATTAATGATGGCTTATGAATAATAAGCTTCTAACTTATAGCCTCCGTCTCTTGTGCAATACGCAAGCATCTGTGCTCCACGAGCCTCGGAAAAAAAAACGCTCCTTAGCTCTTGGAGTCCCATGCAGGAAAAGCTAGACTAGAATAGCTTGCTGGACATTTTTTTATACCAATAGACTATTCAAAGAGGAAGCAATTTTGTATGCTGAATGTTAAATAAAGCAACCAAAAGAAATTACGGGTAGTTTGAAAGAGCAAACGCACGATGGCAGTAGGCTACAGCAGTTATTTATTTAGACCCATAACTATTCAATTATCTTCGTCAAGAGAAGTGAGATCCTTCTCCATCTGATTCTAGTCTTAGTCTTAAACTATTCAAGGATGTCATTAGAATGACGAAGATAAGGACAACAAAACATAATTTAACTGTTGAAAGTGAGGAAGAAATTAAACAATAGAAAGAGCCTACTAGGCTAATAACATTGGGAATATTGTGATAAATATATACACATTCTTCAAAGTAGCCACTCCTTGCCTTGAGAGAATTGCAAACTCTTGGCATTATCTCAACCAGCTACACCTGGAATGCTTTTCAACAGTCTTGGAGTTTCCACATATGGTGAGCTCTTGTTGGCTGCTTTTCCTTCACTCTGCTGTTCAACTATTTAAATTGCGTTGAAGTCAGCTGATTGTGGAGGCCAGGCCATCTGCTGCAGCACTGCATAACTCTCATTCTTTGTCAAAAAACCTTTTAATTTAACTAGGCAAGTCAGTTAAGAACAAATTCTTATTTACAATGACGGCCTACACCAGCCAAACCCAGACAACGCTGGGCCAATTGTGCTCCGCCCTATGGGTCTCCCAATCACGGCTGGTTGTGATACAGCCTGGATTCGAACCAGGGTGTCTCTAGAGACGCCTCAAGCACTGAGATGCAGTGCCATAGATTGCTGCGTCACTCGGGAGGTGTGTTGGGTCATTGTCCTGTTGAAAAACAAATGATAGTGGGACTGAGTGAAAACCAGATGGGATGGCGTATCTCTGCAGAATGCTGTGGTAGCCATGCTGGTTAAGTGTGCATTGAATTCTAAATAAATCACAAGTGTCAACAGCAATGCACCCCCACACCACCTCCTCCATGCTTCTTGGTGGGAACCACACATGCGGAGATCACCCATTCACCTGCTCCGTCTCTCACAAAGAAAAATCAAAGTTGGACAAATCGGACCAAAATGACAGATTTCCACCAGTCTAATGTCCATTGCTTGTGTCTTCTTATTATTGGCGTCCTTCAGTAATGAAGGCCTGATTCACACAGCCTCCTCTAAACAGTTAATGTGTATGCTACTTGAACTCTGTGAAGCATTTATTTGGGCTGCAATTATCGGAGGCTGGTGACTCTAATGAACTGATCCTCTGCAGCAGAGGTAACGCTGGGTCTTCATTTCCTGTGGCAGTCCTCATGAGAGGCAGTTTCATCATAGCGCTTGATGGTTTTTGCAACTGCACTTGAAGAAACTATCAAAGTTCTTGACATATTTCAGAATGACTGACCTGTGTGTCGTAACTTCTTTGGGATAGTGGGCGGTATTTTGACGTCCGGATGAAAAGCGTGCCCAAAGTAAACTGCCTGCGACTCAGGCCCAAAAGCTAGGATATGCATAGCTCTTCAAAAGGCATATATTATATTGCTATTTGACTTTCATGTTGCAACTCCTTGGTTGAAAATGATTTGTTATGCTTTTGTGTGCTGGGCGCTGTCCACAGCTAATCGCATGGTTTGCTTTCGCCGTAAAGCCTTTTTGAAATCTGACACGGTGGCTGGATTAACAACAAGTTAAGCTTTATTTTGATGTATTGCACTTGTGATTTCATGAAAAGTTTAATATATAATCGTCATATAATTTGAATTTGGCGCTCTGCAATTTCACAGGAAGTTTTCGAAAACACTAGCGTACCACTAATCCGCAAGAAGTTAAAGTAATGAACTGTCATTTCACTTTCCTTATTTGAGCTGTTCTTGCCTTAACCAGTTGGATTTAGGGGGCGCTATTTTAATTTATGGATGAAAAACGTTCCCGTTTTAAACAAGATATTTTGTCACGAAAAGATGCTCGACTATGCAAATAATTGACAGCTTTGGAAAGAAGACACTGACGTGAACTGATGTTACAGGCGAAACCCAGATAAAAATCCAACCAGGAAGTGCCGCATTTTTTGAAACCGCCTCATGCCAATGACTCCTTATATGGCTGTGAATGAGCTACGAATGAGCTTACGTTTTCCCCAAGGTGTCTACAGCATTGTGACGTCTTTTTAGGCATTTCCCTTGAAGAATGGCTGTAAGGGACCATATATGGCATGTGGTTACATGGTGTCTCCCGCAGAAAACCTTGCGTTAAATACTGAGGTAGCCATTTTTCCAATCGCTTCTTATGAGAAACCAACTGCCTCGACGGATATATTATCGAATATATTTGTTAAAAACACATTGAGGATGGATCCTAAACAACGTTTGCCGTGTTTCTGTCGATATTATGTAGCTAATTTTGAAAAAAGTTTGGCGTTATAGTTGTAGCATTTTTCGGTCGATTTCTCAGCCAATCATGGTGAAGAAACGGGAGCCTTTTTTCGCCTACAAAAATAATATTTTTGGAAAAAAGGAACATTTGCTATCTAACTGGGAGTCTCCTGAGTTAAAGCATCTGAAGTTCTTCAAAGGTAAATAATTGAATTTGGTTGCTTTTATTATTTATGTGAAAATATTGCCTGCTGCCAGCAGAGCCTAGCATAGCGTTATGCCATGATAAACTTACACAGATGCTTGTCTAGCGTGTTAGCTGTAACGCATATTTTGAAAATCTGAGATGACAGTGTTGTTAACCTAATCATAGCCTCAAGCTCATTAGCGTAACGCAACGTTAACTATTCATGAAAATCGCAAATGAAATTAAATATTGGCTCACAAGCTTAGCCTTTTGTTAAGAACACTGTCATCTTAGATTTTCAAAATATGCTTTTCAACCATAGCTACACAAGCATCTGTGTAAGAGTATTGATAGCTAGCATAGCATTAAGCCTAGCATTCAGCAGGCAACATTTTCACAAAAACAAGAAAAGCATTCAAATAAAGTCATTTACCTTTGAAGAACTTTGGATGTTTTCAATGAGGAGGCTCTCAGTTAGATAGCAAATGTTCAGTTTTTCCAAAAATATTATTTGTGTAGGAGAAATCGCTCCGTTTTGTTCATCACGTTTGGCTAAGAAAAAAACGAAAATTCAGTCATTACAACGCCAAACTTTTTTCCAAATTAACTCCATAATATCGACAGAAACATGGCAAACGTTGTTTAGAATCAATCCTCAAGGTTTTTTTCACATATCTATTCGATGATAAATCATTCGTGGCAGTTGCCTTTCTCCTCTGAACCAAATGGAAAAGTGCACGCAGCTGGAGATTGCACAATAATTTCGACGGAGGACACCAAGCGGACACCTGGTAAGTGTAGTCTCTTATGGTCAATATTCCAATGATATGCCTACAAATACGTCACAATGCTGCAGACACCTTGGGGAAACGACAGAAAGTGTAGGCTCATTCCTGGCGCATTCACAGCCATATAAGGAGACATTGGAACACAGCGAAATCAAAATCTGGGGCATTTCCTGTATGAAATTTCATCTTGGTTTCGCCTGTAGCATTAGTTCTGTGGCACTCACAGACAATATCTGTGCAGTTTTGGAAACGTCAGTGTGTTTTCTTTCCAAAGCTGTCAATTATATGCATAGTCGAGCATCTTTTCGTGACAAAATATCTTGTTTAAAACAGGAACGTTTTTTATCCAAAAAGTAAAAGAGCGCCCCCTATATCAAAGACGTTAACAAAAGGCTAAGCATGTGTTTGAATATATTTATTTCATTTGCGATTTTCATGAATAGGAAAAGATTATATGGGTATTTATGTCCGTTGCGTTATGCTAATGCGTTTGAAGTTATGATTACGCTCCCGGATACGGGTTTGCTCGTCGCAACTGGTTAATATGGACTTGGTCTTTTACCAAATAGGGCCATCTTCTGTATACCACCCCAACCATGTCACAACAACTAATTGGCTCAAATCCATTAAGGAAAGAAATTCCACAAATTAACTTTTAACAAGGCACACTTGTATTTTCATGAATGCATTTTAATTAACAAGTCTCACATGTAAAGCCTAGAATCTTGCTAATCCAACTGCATTGTCAGATTTAAAAAAGGATTTACTGCGAAAGAATACGATGCGATTATCTGATTATCATAGCCCCATAAAAAAACAATTTTACCCAGCACAGCACATAATCAAACTGCATTAAAATAAATAGTTTACATTTGACAATCTCCGTCTGTTTGCAATTCCAATGCTCATTGTTACACAATGAATGATCCTTTGATTGTTAAAATCCGTTTTATAGCCTGACACTAAATATTTTGTGAACCGCTTGTGTCGTGAATTCCGTCTCATTCCATTTGACAACACATTCCAGGTAAATAACCCACACAGAACGTGACTTTTCCAGTCATGTTCAGTTTCACTGCAATCAACTGGTTTGTTTGTAACATAATCAAACGTGATGGGCCATTTCGCGGGATGTATTAATTGAAAGAAACCGATTTGAAGACAACAAGTCATGACATCATTGTGCACCAATGATTTGCCCGCTGTTTCGTTGATTGACTATCTTAACCTGATCTAGCTGGGTAGATAGCCAATGAACTGAGCTAAAACGGCAATATGTGTTGCATGTAGTAAGCTCCAGCTATTGAAGTTTCATACATGTTACGCACTGCATAGTTTGCATTGTTTGGTTAACGCGCAGTTAAGACAGTCAATCAACGAAACAGCTGGCAAATCATCATCATCTCCCCAATTTCGTAGTGTCCAATTGTTTAGTAGCTACTATCTTGTCTCATCGGTACAACTCCCGTACGGGCTCGGGAGAGACGAAGGTTGAAAGTCATGCGTCCTCCGATACACAACCCAACCTAGCCGCACTGCTTCCTAACACAGCGCGCATCCAACCCGGAAGCCAGCCGCACCAATGTGTCGGAGGGTACACCGTGCACCTGGCAACCTTGGTTAGCGCGCACTGCGCCCGGCCCGCCACAGGAGACATCCCAATTTTTCAGTTTTTGATTTGTTAAAAAAGTTTGAAATATCCAATAAATGTCGTTCCACTTCATGATTGTGTCCCACTTGTTGTTGATTCGTCACAAAAAAAATACAGTTTTATATCTTTGTTTGAAGCCTGAAATGTGGCAAAAGGTCGCAAAGTTCAAGGGGGCCGAATACTTTCGCAAGGCACTGTGTGTATATATATATATATATTTTTTAAATTATTTTTTCCCCATTTATTTCTCTCTTTTTTGGGGGGGGGGGTTGTGTTAGGATACAATTTTGGTACTTTGTATATAGTTATTTGTTTCAAAATGTATACCTTCACCAATTTGGCCACATTTGGGCTACTTGTGTGGGACACCTGGGTGACTTCATGATAAATGTCATGTAGCACACTCATTTTGGAAGTTATCATTCTGAAACTTTGCACAAGTACTGTTGCCCTCTTATATTTTTCACTGAAATTGTCCCCATCATCCTATATGAATGTTTGTTTTATCCTGTTCATTTTAAAGATACGTTTTTTATTTTTGTATGTTTTTTTTCATTGTTTTATCGAAACCAGATCTATTGTGTTATATTCTCCTACATTCAATTCACATGTACACAAACTTCAGTGTGTTTTCTTTCAAATGATACCACTAATATGCATATGCTTGGTTCTGTGCCTGAGCTACAGGCTGTTAGAGTTGGGTATGTCTTCAGGCGGAAATTGCACAAAGTAGGGGGGGGAGCTGTAAAGAGGTTAATGAAGCTGCCAGTTGAGGACTTGTGAGGAATCTGTTTCTCAAAGTAGAAACTAATGTACTTGTCCTCCTGCTCAGCTGTGCAGCAGGGCTTCTCACTTCTATTCTGGTTAAAGCCAATTTCCGCTGTTCTGTGAAGGGAGTAGAACACAGCCTTGTAAGAGATCTTCAGTTTCTTGGCAATTTCTCACATTGGAAGAGCCTTCATTTCTCAGAACAAGAATAGACTGACGAGTTTCAGGAGAAAGTACTTTGTTTCTGGCCATTTTGAGGCTGTAATCGAACCCACAAGGGCTGATGCTCCAGATTTAACTAGTCTAAATGCGGACCGTTATATTGCTTCTTTAAAATCAGGACAGTTTTCAGCTGTGCTAACATAATTGCAAAAGGGTTTTCTAATGATCAGTTAGCCCTTTAAAACGATAAACCTGGATTAGCTATTACAACGTGCCATTGGAACACAGGAGTGACGGTTGCTGATAATGGGCCTCTGTACACCCATTTAGGTATTCCATTGAAAAAACAGTTGTTTCCAGCTACAATAGTCATTCAGAACATTAACAATGTCTACACTATTTTTGATCAATGTTATTTTTAAAAAATGGACAAAAAGAGTATTCAAAAACAAGGATATTTAAGTGACCCCACTTTTGAATGTTAGTGAATGTGTCAGCCTACCAATTATACAAATAGACCCTACTATATTTCAAAATTAAAATCAAATTCTCTAGCTAACTTTGTAGGCCACATGTGTGGACCCAGAATCACATGTTCTCTCCCTGCGTTTTCATGGTTTGAACGATGTGCCTAATTCAAGTCCATCTAATACAATACAGTAATACAGTTCACACTCAAAAAGATTGGCTTACTGAAGCTAGTTTCATTTATTTACCCAAGAGAACATACAGTGCCTTGCGAAAGTATTCGGCCCCCTTGAACTTTGCGATCTTTTGCCACATTTCAGGCTTCAAACAAAGATATAAAACTGTATTTTTTTGTGACGAATCAACAACAAGTGGGACACAATCATGAAGTGGAACGACATTTATTGGATATTTCAAACTTTTTTAACAAATCAAAAACTGAAAAATTGGGCGTGCAAAATTACTCAGCCCCCTTAAGTTAATACTTTGTAGCGCCACCTTTTGCTGCGATTACAGCTGTAAGTCACTTGGGGTATGTCCCTATCAGTTTTGCACATCGAGAGACTGAAATTTTTTCCCATTCCTCCTTGCAAAACAGCTCGAGCTCAGTGAGGTTGGATGGAGAGCATTTGTGAACAGCAGTTTTCAGTTCTTTCCACAGATTCTCGATTGGATTCAGGTCTGGACTTTGACTTGGCCATTCTAACACCTGGATATGTTTATTTTTGAACCATTCCATTTTGCTTTATGTTTTGGATCATTGTCTTGTTGGAAGACAAATCTCCGTCCCAGTCTCAGGTCTTTTGCAGACTCCATCAGGTTTTCTTCCAGAATGGTCCTGTATTTGGCTCCATCCATCTTCCCATCAATTTTAACCATCTTCCCTGTCCCTGCTGAAGAAAAGCAGGCCCAAACCATGATGCTGCCACCACCATGTTTGACAGTGGGGATGGCGTGTTCATGGTGATGAGCTGTGTTGCTTTTACGCCGAACATAACATTTTGCATTGTTGCCAAAAAGTTCAATTTTGGTTTCATCTGACCAGTGCACCTTCTTCCACATGTTTGGTGTGGCTTGTGGCAAACTTTAAACAACACTTTTTATGGATATCTTTAAGAAATGGCTTTCTTCTTGCCACTCTTCCATAAAGGCCAGATTTGTGCAATATACAACTGATTGTTGTCCTATGGACAGAGTCTCCCACCTCAGCTGTAGATCTCTGCAGTTCATCCAGAGTGATCATGGGCCTCTTGGCTGCATCTCTGATCAGTCTTCTCCTTGTATGAGCTGAAAGTTTAGAGGGACAGCCAGGTCTTGGTAGATTTGCAGTGGTCTGATACTCCTTCCATTTCAATATTATCGCTGGCACAGTGCACCTTGGGATGTTTAAAGCTTGGGATATCTTTTTGTATCCAAATCCGGCTTTAAACTTCTTCACAACAGTATCTCGGACCTGCCTGGTGTGTTCCTTGTTCTTCATGATGCTCTTTGCGCTTTTAACGGACCTCTGAGACTATCACAGTGCAGGTGCATTTATACGGAGACTTTATTACACACAGGTGGATTGTATTTATCATCATTAGTCATTTAGGTCAACATTGGATCATTCAAAGATCCTCACTGAACTTCTGGAGAGAGTTTGCTGCACTGAAAGTAAAGGGGCTGAATAATTTTGCACGCCCAATTTTTCAGTTTTTGATTTGTTAAAAAAGTTTGAAATATCCAATAAATGTCGTTCCACTTCATGATTGTGTCCCACTTGTTGTTGATTCTTCACAAAAAAATACAGTTTTATATCTTTATGTTTGAAGACTGAAATGTGGCAAAAGATCGCAAAGTTCAAGGGGGCCGAATACTTTCGCAAGGCACTGTATAAGCTACATCTATGGGCTTTTCTGTTGTGCAGTAGCCTACATCATATATGTATTGGATAACACTACAATCATTTGGGCTTGAGCTCATTAAAATGTAATTCATGTATGGCTCAGGAAGCTTCAGGCTTGAATTAATCAAATCCAGGCATATAAAAAGTATTTAGTCAGCCACCAATTGTGTAAGGTCTTCCACTTAAAAATATGAGAGAGGCCTGTAATTTTCTTCATAGGTACACTTCAACTATGACAGACAAAATGAGAAGAAAAAAAATCCAGAAAATCACATTGTAGGATTTTTAATTAATTAATTGCAAATTATGGAAAATAAGTATTTCTGGCTCTCACAGACCTGTAACTTCTTTATGAGGCTCCTCTGTCCTCCACTTGTTACCTTTATTAATGGCACCTGTTTGAACTTGTTATCAGTATAAAAGACACCTGTCCACAACCTCAAACAGTCACACTCCAAACTCCACTATGGCCAAGACCAAAGAGCTGTCAAAGGACACCAGAAACAAAAATTGTAGACCTGCACCAGGCTGGGAAGACTGAATCTGCAATAGGTAAGCAGCTTGGTTTGAAGAAATCAACTCTGGGAGCAAAATTAGGAAATGGAAGACATACAAGACCACTGATAATCTCCCTCGATCTGGGGCTCCACGCAAGATCTCACCCCGTGGGGTCAAAATGATCACAAGAATGATGAGCAAAATTGTGTCCTGTAATGACCTGCAGAGAGCTGGGACCAAAGTAACAAAGCCTACCATCAGTAACACACTACGCCGCCAGGGACTCAAATCCTGCAGTACCAGACGTGTCTCCCTGCTTAAGCACCGCCCGGGCAACGAAGGAGTGGCTTCATAAGAAGCATTTCAAGGTCCTGGAGTGGCCTCGCCAGTCTCCAGATCTCAACCCCATTGAAAATATTTGGAGGGAGTTGAAAGTCTGTGCTGCCCAGCAAAAGCCCAAAACATCACTGCTCTAGAGGAGATCTGTATGGAGGAATGGGCCAAAATACCAGCAACAGTGTGTGAAAATCTTGAAGACTTACAGAAAACGTTTGACCTCTGTCATTGCCAACAAATGGGTATAAAACAAATGATTGAGATAAACTTTTGTCATTGACCAAATACTTATTTTCCACCATAATTTGCAAATAAATTCATTACAAATCCTACAATGTAATTTTCTGGATTTTTTTTCTCTCATTTTGTCTGTCATAGTTGAAGTGTACCTATGATGAAAATTACAGGACACTCATCTTTTAAGTGGGAGAACTTTCACAATAGGTGGCTGACGAAATACTTTTTTGCCCCACTGTACCTATTTATATGCTTTAATTATTATTTAATGCTTTTGAATGACACTTCTGGTTTTAGCGGGAAATACTGGGGAAGAGAAAAGTGATTTATTCTCGGGATGGAACATTTGTAAAATACCGGGAAAATATTCAAACCTAATAGATACCGCTGGGTATTTCTATAAATAAAAATGGGGCCAATGTGTGACAATTAGGATTTTTAAAAATCTATATGGTTTGAAACAAATAGAATGGACTTTCGTGCAGTTCCATGTGCACTTAGGAATAAAGTGAATATATGCAAATTAACCCACCAATACACCAACATAGGTCTAGGACTATACTTCCTTTAAGCAGGGTTCAAACAGACATTGGCAAGTCATTAAAGGACATTCAGAGACTTTTCCAAGCACTTA
The DNA here is from genome assembly GCF_036934945.1 of Oncorhynchus masou masou. Taxonomy (NCBI): domain Eukaryota; kingdom Metazoa; phylum Chordata; class Actinopteri; order Salmoniformes; family Salmonidae; genus Oncorhynchus; species Oncorhynchus masou. Next base: position 85,679,620 of record NC_088223.1, on the reverse strand, counting down.
ATTGTAATTTCCAAGGCCCTCAACATTACACAATTGTATAATTGATATAATTGTACAACGCAGGGACACATAATAAAGCCATGAATAGCCGTAGCATTAATCTCACCATCTGAAACTCACTAATGCAGTTTTTACAATGAAAGAGTGACCAAAAACCATGTTTCTGTTTTAATGAAAGGATTTGTATGGAAAACCAAGTTGATGCCAACAGATGTCGTCCTCGTAATAACCACACATGGTTTTACTGCAAGAGCACAACACCTTCCAAACGATGGGAAACAAACGAAAGTGGTCACATCTCTCACAAAAACAAATAAGTATAAGGGACCAGGAGAACTTATAAACTGGCTACAATAACTTTTTATGCACCAAATTGAGGAAATGTCATTTTAAGAAGGTTGGCGTATTACAATACTTGAATTTCTGAGCTCCAAATTAAAGTAGGCTACTTCAAGCCCCTTGTATGGTTTAAAATTGCAGGTCTAACATGGAAAACAAAATGTTATTTCATTACCAGATCATATCATGAATAAGCCCATTGTCATTATATCCAGAATAATGAATAGGAATAGCGTTTGGGTTTTGCATACTAGTCTATCCTACACAATTGTGCACAGTAGACTCAGCGTCCAATCCAAGGCTGTAAATCATGCAGACAACAGATCAACATAAATTCTCTAGGGATATTAGATCCAACGTGGATCCAGGCACAACTGTCTTCTCCAGCATAACGAATGAAACACTTAAATATTATGGACATCCCTCACAAGCACCTTTTTTCCAGCACTTGGACTGTTGTTGCATCGCATGTGCTTCCACAACAGCTGTTCATCACGTGACTGTTATTCTGAAAATGTCTTCCTGTATCACCATGTAACTAATCAACTGGACACCAACTGCGCATCCAACAAGTATTATGCATAATTAAAGAAAAACCACGTTAATGACAGTATCGATTTAGGTTTAAGACATCAAAGTAAGGTGACTTCCAGTTAGAAGCATTTGATTTCGCATACATGATTATGTGCCCATGAAAACTGTTTTCACCCTGTAGCATAAGGAGACACGAAATGTTAAGTAGTTACACTGAGTTTCTGAGATCTCTATACAAAAAAATTAAATATACACTGCTCAAAAAAATAAAGGGAACACTTAAACACCACAATGTAACTCCAAGTCAAATCACTCTTCTGTGAAATCAAACTGTCCATGTAGGAAGCAACACTGATTGACAAATTTCACATGCTGTTGTGCAAATGGATAGACAACAGGTGGAAATTATAGGCAATTAGCAAGACACCCCCAATAAAGGAGTGGTTCTCCAGGTGGGGACCACAGACCACTTCCCAGTTCCTATGCTTCCTGGCTGGTGTTTTGATCACTTTTGAATGCTGGCGGTGCTTTCACTCTAGTGGTAGCATGAGGGTAGCATGAGACGGAGTCTACAACTCACACAAGTGGCTCAGGTAGTGCAGCTCATCCAGGATGGCACATCAATGCGAGCTGTGGCAAGCTTTGCTGTGTCTGTCAGCATAGTGTCCAGAGCAGAGGCGCTACCAGGAGACAGGCCAGTACATCAGGAGACGTGGAGGAGTCCATAGGAGGGCAACAACCCAGCAGCAGGACCGCTACCTCCGCCTTTGTGCAAGGAGGAGCACTGCCAGAGCCCTGCAAAATGACCTCCAGCAGGCCACAAATGTGCATGTGTCTGCTCAAACGGTCAGAAACATACTCCATGAGGGCCCGATGTCCACAGGTGGGGGTTGTGCCTTCAGCCCAACACCGTGCAGGATGTTTTTCATTTGCCAAAGAACACTAAGATTGGCAAATTCGCCACTGGCGCCCTGTGCTCTTCACAGATAAAAAGCAGGTTCACACTGAGCCAATGTAACAGACGTGACAGTCTGGAGACGACGTGGAGAACGTTCTGCTGCCTGCAACATCCTCCAGCATGACCGGTTTGGCGGTCGGTCAGTCATGGTGTGGGGTGGCATTTCTTTGGGGGCCGCACAGCCCTCCATGTGCTCACCAGAGGTAGCCTGACTGCAATTAGGTACCGAGATGAGATCCTCAGACCCCTTGAGACCATATGCTGGTGCGGTTGGCCCTGGGTTCCTCCTAATGCAAGACAATGCTAGACCTCATGTGGCTGGAGTGTGTCAGCAGTTCCTGCAAGAGGAAGGCATTGATGCTATGGACTGGCCCGCCCGTTCCCCAGACCTGAATCCAATTGAGCACATCTGGGACATCATGTCTCGCTCCATCCACCAACGCCACACACACTACTGAGCCTCATTTTGACTTGTTTTAAGGACATTACATCAAAGTTGGATCAGCCTGTAGTGTGGTTTTCCACTTTAAGTTTGCGTGTGACTCTAAATCCAGACCTCCATGGGTTGATAGATTTGATTTCCATTGATAATTTGTGTGATTTTGTTGTCGGCACATTCAACTATGTAAAGAAAAAAGTATTTAATAAGAAGACTTCATTCATTCAGATCTAGGATGTGTTATTTTAGTGTTCCCTTTATTTTTTTGAGCAGTGTATATAAATAAAACTGTCCGATAGTTAAATCTCATTTAGTTAACTGATTATTGCTTAATATGATATAATTTACATTGCCATAAACACACGGTTTATGTAATGTTTTATGTAGCAATTTGACAAATCCGTCAACATAGGTTTTAAAATCAACTCGTGAATTTTTATTGAAAATAGCTCTGATCCCTATTTATTTATTAATGTAAATTAAAATAAACTGGCAGATTAATATCAATGATTTAACAGCTGTAACAAGTTGTCCAGTGTAGGAAATCCTCACTGGCACCCTAATTTATAAGACCCCTCTACACCAATGCAACAATGCATTTACCTGTCTAGTACTACAATTGAAAACAACAAACAGAGAAGTGGTTGTACCTACCCATTACCAGGAACACCCACCACAGCCAGTACTGCCCATCAAAGTACCCAGGGAAGTAGGTGGAGAACTGGGGGAAAAAAACAAACATTAAGAGATAAGTTGACCCTCAGAGTAAACATGAACGTGATCTTGGGCTCTGGAAGAGGGAAACCTAGACCAAACTGAAGTGCTTTGCCATCAGATCACTACTCCAAGATGCCAACTTTGAAAGAGAAAGAGCTCAAGTGAAGCATGTCACTGCAGTGTTTTACACTCGCTGCATCCTGTGCATGTGACAATAAAACTTGAAACTAAAGCTCAGAGGGCGTTGGTAGTGATATCTTGTGTAAAATAAATATATATATAGGCACACACTAAATATTGCCTGGCCACGCCCACAAACGGTAGTTTCTCCTCTGCAATGAGTCTGGATCGGAGTACCTCCCTGACCCTTCACCATGGGTTGGGACATAGCCACGTGGGTAAAGCGGAGGTTAGAAAATGCATTATTAGCTTTGATACACGGATTAGTTCGAGACGATCCAAATCGTGCCCCTAGTCACCACAAACAACTTCAAATGATTGCAGTCTCAGACTAAAGAATGTAGCAATCTACAGAACAGCGGAATCATTTAGCGGGTGTTGTCAGGCTACTGTAAATATGCTCCCAATAGTTGAATGGGTAAACTGAAATGTTAGTGATATGTTACCCGGACGATGAGGATCCACTTGATAAGTGACAGGCCAAAGCCAGAGATGGCTCCGTAGCGGCCAGCTGCTGAGGTGGTCAGACAGAAGGACAGGAAGAAACCGATCCAGTTGAAGAGGAATGCCACTGTAGAGTAGAGAGAAGGGCTTTAAAAACAGACCTGTGCATATGGTCGAATAGGATGGGCTGTTTCTCAACACAAATACTATTCTTAGATCACATCAATACCTTTTATCATCAAATAAATACATGACGCGCCTCTTCATTTTGCTGGGTGTATTATACTAAACCCAGTCTTCACCAAGGTGGAGAAGATTCAACTTCAAGATGTGAGACTTACTAAAAAAGGTCAACATGAAAATCCCATCGTTGCCTATCTGTAGCTGGTCCGCATCCTCAAAGTCATCCCTGGCTGCAAAGTCATCATCCTGCAGAGATAAAGAAATGGTGGAGAATATCATCAAGTCATTTTTAATGATGGAAACCTCATAGCACTATATCAACCAAGACAGCAAACATTTATGCTACGAACACGTTCTTCTCTTTACATTGCCCTAATGTAGTGGATGTACAAGTTATTTCAGCTGGAGATGTTTCAATTCAAATTGTCATTTTCATTTTAAATGTACCTTTATTTAAACTAGGCAAGTCTATTAAGAACAAATTCTTATTTACAATGATGGCCTATCCCGGCCAAACCCTAATAACGCTGGGCTAACTGTGCGCCACCCTATGGTACTCCTGATCACGACCGGTTGTGTTTACAGCCCGGGATTAAACCAGGGTCTGTAGTGACGCCTCTAGCACTGCAATGCAGTGCATTAGACTGCTGTACCCCTCGGGAGTCAATGTAGTTATAAGAATAACATTTAATGTCCCATCAGGAAATACAGCACTACCTCTCTACAGGCCAACAGACGGGTCTCTGCAAATGGCTGCAACATCCTTTTCTTATGGTACTATTCTATTCCACACACATCAACAGCATTACTGTCAAGTTAGTACATCAAAAGTCTCCAGCCGTTCCATGGTGTACAGATAGCATGCAGTGTGGCAAAAATACAGACCAGTCATTTAAAATGGACGACACGTAAGCTGGTCAGGCAAAAACATTTCCCACTAGAGGGCATAGACGAGCCATCGCTCTCAGGGCGTGCCCGACAGTTGATTATTAGGGCGTGCCTGCCAACAACGCGTGACCCACCATTTCAAAACAGACTCGACCTATACCGAGTACAGTATACAGTGCCTTCGGAGAGTATTCAGACCCCGTGACTTTTTACACATTACAGCCTTATTCTAAAATTGATTAAATCTACACACAATACCCTGTAATAAAGAAAAAACAGTTTGACATTTTTGATAATTTATTAAAAATACAAACTTAAAAAGCTCACATTGACATAAGTATTCAGACCCTTTACTCAGTACTTTGTTGAAGCACATTTGGCAGCAATTACAGCACTGAGTCTTCTAGGATATGACGCTACAATCTTGGCACATCTGTAATTGGGGAGTTTCTCCCATTCTTCTCTGCAGAACCTCTCAAGCACTGTCAGGTTGGATGGGGAGCATTGCTGCACAGCTATTTTCAGGTCTCTCCAGAGATGCTCGATCTGGTTCAAGTCCGGGCTCTGGCTGGGCCACTCAAAAACATGTCCCGAAGCCACTCCTACTTGGTCTTGACTGTGTGCTTAGGGCCGTTGTCCTGTTGGAAGGTGAACCTTCACCCCAGGCTGAGGTCCTGAGCAGGTTTTCGTCAAGGAGCTATCTGTACTTTGCTCTGTTCATCTTTGCCTCAATCCTGACTAGTCTCCCAGTCCCTGTCGCTGAAAAACATTCCCACAGCACGACGCAGCCACCGCCATGCTTCACCGTAGGGATGGTGCCAGGTTTCCTTCACATGAGACACTTGGCATTCAGGCCAAAGAGTTCAATCTTGATTTCATCAGACCAGAGAATCATGTTTCTCATAGTCAGAGTCTTTAGGTGACTTTTGGCAAAGCTCCAAGGAGGCTCTGTGGCTTTTACTGAGGAATGGCTTCCGTCTTGCCAATCTACCATAAAGGCTGGATTAGTAGATTGCTGTGGAGATGGGAGAATCTGCCATCAGGACAACCATCTCCACAGAGGAACTCTAGAGATCTGTCAGAGAGACCATGGACCTTCTCGCCCGATTGCTCAGTTTGGCCGGGCGGCCAGCTCAAAAAGGAGTCTTGGTGGTTCCAAACTTCTTCCATTTAAGAATGATGGAGGCCACTGTGTTCTTGGGGACCTTCAATGCTGCAGGAATGTTTTGGCACCCTTCCCTAGATCTGTGCCTTGACACAATCCTGTCCCGGAGCTCTACAGAGAGTTCCTTCGACCTCATGGCTTGGTTTTTGCTCTGACATGCACTGTCAACTGTGGGACCTTATATAGACAGGTGTGCCCCTTTCCAAATCATGTCCAATCAATAGAATTTACCACAGGTGGACTCCAATCAAGTTGTAGACACATCTCAAGGATGATCAATGGAAACAGGATGCACCTGACCTCAATTTCAAGTCTCATAGCAAAGGGTCTGAATGCTTATGTAAATAATATGTTTTTATTTTTAATACATTTGCAAACATTTCTAAAAACCTGTTGTTGCATTGTCATTATGGGGTATTATGTTTAGATAGATAAGGATATCCATTTTAGAATAAGGCTGTAACGTAACTAAATGTGGAACAAGTCTGAATACTTTCCCGAAGGCACTGTATACCTACACACACCCATGGTTAAACAGGCCTACTTTTATATTATATGCAATGGGGTTCATGGAGTCACTTTCAGAAACTAGCCTGCATCCAGCTCAATGTAAATAGTACACAAAACTGAGGCAAGTTCGGTTACTTGGGAGATCAGCCACGCCAATAGACACAATGCCACAATCACAAAACTGAGGAACAACACAGAACCTTGATGAACAGAAAATAGTCCAGCAAAACCACAAGGGATGGATATGTGGAGTTTATAGTGCTGGAAGACTCACCCTTTCAGAAACCAAGGGAACATGGACTTCAGCCTTGGTTCTCTCTGCCTCGTCATAGGAAGGGAGAGTTGTGGCTACGTTGTATGATGGTGGCTTGGGGAACCCCCCGTCCTCTTTGTAGTCAAAATAAGCTAAGAGAGGTAAATAAGTTAAAAAAGCTACTGTGTTACACTTGAGTGCCATATATCCCTTTTTGGTAGGCTAATTGCTGTAACACCATTAGTAAACCTAATGCTAGGCCAGCAGGGAAATCTCCTCTGTCATAAAAAAAGATACTTGACTTGTCCTAGTTTAGTTCTAGACTGTAAATGTCCAATGACTCTGGGGGCAAAGGTAAAGACATTGACCCCCAGGCCAACCCATAACACTCCACTGTGATGTGAGTATTTGTGTATGCATTGAACTATTACCTGCATTATCTGCTGCAATGCTGCTGTAAGGGGGTGGGGCTTCAGCTGCCACCTGGAAAACCTCCTCTGGCTCCTCTTCATTGGGCAGCTGAATAGGGGAAGAGTCAATAAACTGGTTATGCCTAGCTGACAGAGAACATCAACATGACCTAGTGAAGAGATCAGTTCAAGCCCTGGAGATACTGCTCTTGTTTTATTCAGGCTCTAAGCTAAAGGGTCAGGCGAGTACATATTATAGCAGACTTCTGGACCAGAACACAAAATACCGAACGCTGGCCGTTCTCAGTAGATCACCTGCTGGGTGACGAACTGTCGCGATTCAGCATGTAGAATCATCAGGAAATTAACAGAAAATGAAGGCTGATGTTCTGTAATCAGAAGAGACGAGGCTGTGCACTGTCGACGTTTGCTGTTTCGTTCCCTCTCGTAGAATAAAAAGAAGAAGTGGTCACACTCGGTTTCAGCATCATGCTTTGACAGAAACTCACATGACCACCTACTTATTTGACAAAATGGCAAGCAGACAGTACCCCATTTTGGTTGTTATTTCTTTCATTATCATAACAGGTCGCTGAACAATCTATGGGAACTCCTTCCCCTTCACGCGATATGATTGAAAAAGCATAATATCAAAGAAGTTTAGTCACGCCACGCACTTACAGTACCCAGGTGACGATCACTATAAAATGAGGTATGGTGCGACTAACTGTTTTCCTCACCATCCCGGAGTGCAACTTCAACTGCCACAAACAGAACTTGATCATTCCCAAAATTAAAATACAATTTCTTTTATTTTGATATGCCAACATGGGGCTAGGACTAGGTCATTTGCAGGTCTTCTAAAGTAATTGGTGTATATTTCATAACCTTCTTTTGTTAAGAAAAACGTTTAGCATCTCGTGGTATATTGTTTAATTTATTTTGTGACATGAGTCATATCAAAATATCACAGATGAGACAAATGTTCACCTGCCCCTTTAGGGGCGGGAGGTTACCATTGTAATGCGACTCCAGTCATGTTTGTGCCTCTGACTAGTATCCGGGGTGCTTCTCTTCCCTAGCAGTTGAAACTAAACATTGAAAAACAACCGAGCTTGTGAACAAAACAATATAAATAGCCAAGGATCACAAGCTCAAAGTTTCACTTCTGTAGACTGTATGCCTGTGCGCAGCAATTCTAAAAATGAATATGTCACTCAGCTCTTCACGTGTGCGCACACAGTCCCCAGCCAGGCAGTGTTGCAGCGTGAGGCAGAAATGCTTTCAACATTTTACTGTGTGCATTCGGTTCAGGAGATACAACCATATTCTCTAGAATACCATAGTAGCTAGCCATAGCATACAGACAATGCAATTGGCACAGCAACTCACTGCACGCAAAATATCCGCTCCGGGCTGGCGGACCCGCAGACGAGCTGGGAGAGAGTCAAATGTGCATTCTAATAGACCTACTGGCCCAACATTGGAATGATACTAATATTATACATTTTCATAACCTAAATCATTACATATGCGATGCCGAGCCAGCCATAGCACTGTTTGAAACCTGGACGTTTTACAGTGCATATCTTACCTTGCTTTTAATAGACTACATCTCAAATCCGACCACAGAAACAAAGCAGACTTCCTGATATGCCATTGGAAGCATTCTTCTACTGCCCAAAGTCAGTAAGGCAGAATTCTATTGTTGCATCTTCAGATATTCTCTAAGTTTCTACCATTAGTCTGTATATCCATCTCTGTCGCATTATAAAAACTGCTCGCATCAGGTACGTGTTAGAGAATGGTGTTTAAACATTTTAGGACGCCCTTAATTTCGAGCCCTGGCTGTGAGTAGTTGATTTGTTTGTTTTGTTATTAAAGTTAGATTTATTTTTCCCCACACACAAAAAATACAAATAAAACATTGTACAGCATAAAAACATTGAGCATGGACATTCAGACATATCCTCCAACATAGCACACATACACAATCAAATAGTATCTCACAAGCTACAACACAGAACTAAATGGGTTCACAAGCCATCACTTCCCAGTTTTAGGAATTGTTGATTTTGATCTAATCTAGACCCCCCCCCCACCCCCTGTCATTATTGTGCTGGCCCATACTAGCTAACTTGTATTGTTTTTTTGTCAGGAATTTCCATCCTTGTGTGTTTTCTAGCTAGTTATCGGGATATACTCGAAGCTACCGCAAAGTTAGCTCGTAGCTAGCTAGCTAAATTAGCCACACATAGGTACCTAGTTGTACCCGCCATGTTGGGCCAGTCCTTGCACACGAGCCCGTTGATCTAGCATTCACATTCCCTCACTTGGAGTTCTGCTGTGACCACAGTGCTCAGCGGTGCTGTAGGCTACCAGTCCTCGCTTGACCAAGTCCACCAACTCTGAGACTGACAGTCCACTCTTGACTGCCAGTCAGATGGCTTCATATAGGCGGGAGTCTTGACGCCAAAGCACAACGGGTACTTTCTAAGCATCCAAAGCCAATACCGAGGCAATCGAAGCATACAGAAACAAAAAGCTACGTTGTTACCTTTTTCTTGGAACACTTCTCTTGTGTGAAATCCGTTACTTCCACACTGATTCAGTGCTGTACACAAGATGTCATTCCACCCATGTCAACAGTACAAAAAACAACTCCCAGCCTCAGATGAACACACGCACTTCTTTCCTTGGGAGCTGAACATGCCCAAGCGGACAGGGTAGAAGCTCATGCACTCTGTCAGAAATTCAAACCAAGATCATTGAAATCTCAACTTGCGCACTTTGCATCAACTGAGTCTACCACACCGGGCAAACACTCCAGGTCTAATGACGGGTCTCACTCCCCTCGTGATCCACCGCTCAATACACACCATAGCTCATCCTTACCAGGGTACAAATTGACACACAGATGCCCAATGAGATTAAATTCAACCTTTATTTAACTAGGGAAGTCAGTTAAAGAACAACTGCTTATCTACAATCACGGCCTACCCCGGCCAAACCCAGACGAAGCTGGGCCAATTGTGCGCCGCCCTATGGGACTCCCAATCACGGCCTGAGGTTCAAATCCAGGCTGTATCACCAGGGACTATAGTGATGCCTCTTGCACTGAGATGCAGTGCCTTACACCGTCTAAGGTCTACCCTTAAGCACATCCTGGCCAGGCTTCCCATGCCGGTACCAAACCCTTACATCTGAACAGAGCGTGGTTGCGGAATCGGATGACACTGACATACTGTCCAAAAGAGCCTCCTACTCTTATGACAGACTATGAGCACCAAAGATGATGATGCTGCTGTCATGTACCATAGCTCGAGTATCGTCTAAGTGACGGTCGACCAGAAAATACATTTGTCTGAAATATTTGAGAGGGCAAGCAGGAACTTCAACGTGGAACATGCACCTACTGCCATGGCATCCACATCCAAGTTTGACCAATTCAGTTTTTTAAAAGACAGACATCCCGTTCAAAGATTTGGCGTGCTCCAAGGCACTTGGTTTTGGCCATTTCCCCGTGTGGATAAATAATTTGCTTCACTTGTACTGCCTGCTTTTCTCTCTTTTCAGACAAAGAGCTGCCTAACAAACAATGCAGGGCATCTGATTGCATGCTACGCAGGACACATGACAGCACTGCTTCAGCCAAAAGGCTTAGCAATTCAGCAGCGATAGTGGCCTTCAATTAGAAGGAACTGCAGGAACACAGAGAAGCACAGATGGAGCTTAATTTCAAACCATAGAATGCATCAGCCAGCAAACCATTACTCACGTCCCACAGCCTTAACTGGGATTCCAAGAAACCAGACTCAAACACTCAGCTCTACATTTACATTTAAGTCATTTAGCAGACGCTCTTATCCAGAGCGACTTACAAATTGGAGCTCTACCGAAGAGGTGGAGAACAACATAGCCCAAGATGCAGAAGCGCACCATATGTAGGCGGTGTCCCCTCTGCACCACAGCGTGCAGAGCCTCGGTCCTGATGGTGCGTTTCTGCATCTTGGGCTATGTAGTGCAACACTGTTTCCTTGAGCGCCACCTTTCCAGCTGGAAAAGGTCAACGAGTGTAACACACTCTACGTAAGGCTACACACTACAACATTTTTGACTCCCACACTTCAGGAGGGTCTTAAACAACAGCTCACAACCCTGCTCAAAAGCAAACACTTTGCTCAGAAATCTCCTTGCTCCTGAAAAAACATGGAATTGAAGAAATAGAACCAGCACAACAAAACTGCAGGTTCTATGCAATATTTTTTGGTGCCAAATCTGAGATTTGAGTTCTACCCTTCAGCCTTTCACCAAGTGCATAAGTGAAGCGCAAGCCCCCCAATCGCCAAGCAGGAGTCAGAGTCCTGAACTTAAGACGATTGGCTAATATGTGCAGGGTCACAAAGCCTTGGCACACACAGCCATGGTCCCACCACCTCTGAGTTGGGACAAACAATGGACTTGGATAATAGTTCTCTGGAACCCACTCAGTGTGTGCACTTCCTGGGCTTGACGTCAGACACTCAAATCATGCGAGCAACACTCTCTCCAGAAAGAGTGATATATTTGAAAAACACAAAAAACTACCCATTTCAATGAATTGCTGGAGGAGAGAAATACAATGGTGGCACCTTGTCAGCTCGGGGATTCAAACCTGCAAACTTACGGTTAACTAGTCCAACGCTCTAACCACCTGCCTCTCATTGCACTCCAGGAGGAGCCTGCCTGTTACGCGAATGCAGTAAGAAGCCAAGGTAAGTTGCTAGCTAGCATTAAACTTATCTTATAAAAAACAATCATTCATAATCACTAGTTAACTACACATGGTTGATGATATTACTAGTCTATCTAGCGTGTCCTGCGTTGCATATAATCGATGCGGTGCGAAAAGGGACTGTCGTTGCTCCAACGTGTACCTAACCATAAACATCCATGCCTTTCTTAAACTCAATACACAAGTATATATTTTTAAACATGCATATTTAGTTAATATTGCCTGCTAACGTGAATTTCTGTCACTTTTCTTGCAACAGTCAGGGGATATGCAAGCAGTTTGGGCCGCCTGGCTCGTTGCGAACTGTGTGAAGACTTTCTTCCTAACAAAGACAGACAACTTCGCCAAATGAGGGTTGATTTAACAAAAGCGCATTTGCGAAAAAAAAGCACAACTGTACCTAACCATAAGCATTAATGCCTTTCTTAAAATCAATACGCAGAAGTATATATTTTTAAACCTGCATATTTAGCTAAAAGAAATCCAGTTTAGCAGGCAATATTAACCAGGTGAAATTGTCACTTCTCTTGCGTTCATTGCACGCAGATTCAGGGTATATGCAACAGTTTGGGCCGCCTGGCTCATTGCGAACTAATTTGCCAGAACGTTACGTAATTATGACATAACATTGAAGGTTGTGCAATGTAACAGGAATATTTAGACTCATGGATGCCGCCCGTTAGATAAAATAAGGAACAGTTCCGTATTTCACTGAAATAATAAATGTTTTGTTTTCGAGATGAAAGTTTCCGGATTCGACCATATTAATGACCTAAGGCTCGTATTTCTGTGTGTTATGTTATAATTAAGTCTAATATTTGATAGAGCAGTCGGACTGAGCGATGGTAGGCACCAGCAGGCTCGTAAGCATTCATTCAAACAGAAATGTTGTGCGTTTTGTCAGCAGCTCTTCGTAATGCTTCAAGAATTGCGCTGTTTATGACTTCAAGCCTATCAACTCCCGAGATTAGGCTGGTGTAACCGATGTGAAATGGCTAGCTAGTTAGCGGGGTGCACGCTAATAGCATTTCAAACGTCACTCGCTCTGAGACTTGGAGAAGTTGTTCCCCTTGCTCTGCATGGATAATGCTGCTTCGAGGGTGGCTGTTGTCAATGTGTTCCTGGTTCGAGCCCAGGGATGAGCGAGGAGAGGGACGGAAGCTATACTGTTACACTGGCAATACTAAAGTGCCTATAAGAACATCCAATAGTCAAAGGTATATGAAATACAAATTGTATAGAGAGAAATAGTCCTATAATAAATACAACCTAAAACTTCTTACCTGGGAATATTGAAGACTGATATTGACTGTTCTGAGCAAGAAACTTAAACGTTAGCTTTCTTACATGGCACATATTGCACTTTTACTTTCTTCTCCAAAACTTTGCTATATTTAAACCAAATTGAACATGTTTCATTATTTATTTGAGGCTAAATTGATTTTATTGATGTATTATATTAAGTTAAAATAAGTGTTCATTCAGTATTGTTGTAATTGTCATTATTACAAATAAATCAAACAATTTCTTAAATTTAAAAAAAATATATTCTATTTATTTATTATTATTATTTATTTTGTTAATTATTATTATTTTCTTTAAAATCGGCCGATTAATTGGTATCAGCTTTTTTTGGGGGGTCCTCCAATAATCGGTATCGGCGTAATAATCGTAATAGGTCAACCTCTCGTCAGCACCATGGACAAAGGCTCACATCGATGAGCTGGAGCTCAAGGTGATTCACTTTGCACTCTGGCACTTCCTCCCAGTACTGAGAGAACGGATACGGGACAGAGAACACAATCGGTGGTTTCACACATCAACTGCACCAGGTAACTACTGCTTTGGGCAAACAGACACCTCACATTCTTCAGAGCAATATTTTATTTATCAGTTACTTTACCAGGTAAGTTGACTGAGAACACGTTCTCATTTGCAGCAATGACCTGGGGAATAGTTACAGGGGAGAGGAGGGTGATGAATGAGCCAATTGTAAACTGGGGATTATTAGGTGACCGTGATGGTTTGAGGGCAAGATTGGGAATTTAGCCAGGACACCGGAGTTAACACCCCTACTCTTACAATAAGTGCCATGGGATCTTTAAAGTCCTCAGAGATTCCGGACACCCATTTAACATCCCATCCGAAAGACGGCACCCAACACAGGGCAATGTCCCCAATCACTGCCCTGGGGCATTGGGATATTTTTATTTATTTTTTAGACGAGAGGAAAGAGTTCCTCCTACTGGCCCTCCAACACCACTTCCAGCAGCATCTGGTCTCCCATCCAGGAACTGACCAGAACCAACCCTGCTTAGCTTCAGAAGCAAGCCAATAGTGGTATGCAGACGCATGGCTCTCCGTACGGGAGTTGCAGCGATGGGACTAGACTAACTACTACCAATTGGATATCACGAAATTGGGGAGACATGGGAGTAAATGTAAAAAATATCAAATAAAATGTAGTGTAGCTTGTTAGCTAACATTATTAGCAAACGTTAGTTACACAATGAAAACATTACCATTACGAAAGTTGACCAAGTTAGCAAAAATGCATTGCTAACCAAGAAAACAACGACTAACATGTTAATGTAGCTATAAAGCATCATGACGTGTTTATATTAATTTGTTAACTGACGTTTCAATCATGGTGCCATTCAAAACAACGAGGCCTAGCTACAGCCATCCCATCACCAGTGTTTCTTGCAAACCTCTAACTAACGTTTGCTAGCTGTTAGCTAATGCTTGCCAACGTTAACTCAAAGACACGACAAACGTTTTACTCACCTGCTGATATCTAGGGCTTGGCTCAGACATCCTGATATGAACAGAGGAAAATCCTTGTATTTAAACAATAAATCAATTAGATTATCACCAATGTAACGTTATTCAATTCAGAAATTATAGCTATAACCGTAATATAAACTCTTTCCTCGGGACACTGTCTCTGCTCAGGTCCCTCCCCTCGTTGTTTCTTCTTCTTCGTCTTGTTCTTCTTCTTTGGGATTGGGCTGGCAGATCGCATCCAAAGTTTAAGGTGCAAATACACCGCCACCTACTGTACTGGAGTGTGAGGCCAATCACGGACTACTTACAATACCTTATCTTCATTAATCCTGTTCCTATAAGAAAGTGAAACAGAGTCCTAGACACCACTTCCCTCCCCCCAAACTACAACCCTTTCACATACTCTCCCTATCTACTTCATACAGTTCACAAAATATCAACACATGCTCCACTGTTTCCTCCACTAAACACTCATCACACAGACCTGTTTCATGTCTCCTTATCATCCACAATGTTGCATTCAAACCTGCGTGATCCCAAACTGTAGTCTACTCCACACAACTTCCTCTCTCCTACATCCCATACTCCCCACCTCTTCCTTTACTGACTGGTACACACAATGAAATTGCCTTCCCTTACAAGCATCCCACTCCCTTTGCCAAAGATTGAGCCCTTTTGCCTGGATCAAGGACTTGACTTCCCTGCGACCCAGCGGGACCTGAAAATCTACTCCCTCTCTCCTCACAGCACACTTATATCAAAGATTTTTATATCTAAACCAAGATAGACCTCAACCTGTCGTTTCAAACGGGAACAAATGAGCCATAGTGGGCAACACAAGCAATGGGGTGACCAGAGCCAAGCAGGAGCAAGCGAGATCCTATTAGCGCATTCATTTGCACATTTCCTATTAGCGCATTCATTTGCACATTTCCTATTAGCGCATTCATTTGCACATTTCCTATTAGCGCATTCATTTGCAAATTTCCTATTAGCGCATTCATTTGCAAATGTCCTAGTAGTGCATTCATTTGCAAATTTCCGTTGGGGAATTCCTACTAAACAACGCAAATTTTATTTGAATTTGCAGAATGTCAGCCAAAATCCATCTCGTTCCATCTTCTCCTACTGCCGGCCCACATGTTTGGTAGTGAGTGGAAACGCCAACCGGATGCTCACATTTGTACATCCGGTGAAATATCTGTCTCATTGTTCTGTGTTTATGCTGCGTTTACATGTTACGAGATAGATGATAAGCAGCAAACCGGGTGTCATTGTTTTCAATGAGAGCACAACGGTAAATGCCATTGAAGCTGGCGGTGAATTCTGTCAGCCACCACTAGACAGGACTTGCCGCCAAAGTTAAGATATTTCTACTTTTGTCGTCTGGTCTGCTGTCGGGTTGTTTTCTTTCAGATGTCGATTTGCACTGATTGTTTACTGAAATCACCATAGCAACACGTACTGTCGTGTTTGCTTTCTTTTGCTGTCACTCTCTTTCTTGATTTCTCATCCCACTATGCTGACAGGTATGACGTTTTAGCGTCCCTCGTCTAAACGCAGCATTAGTCACCAAATCGGCCTTCTCATTACCCTCCACACCCACATGGGCAGGAACCCAGTAAAAGCTTACCAACACTCCTATCCTCTCCAATCCCATTAACAGACTGAGTGGTTTCTCCTCCTCCACCCATCTCAAACCAATTGGCATCAACTTGGCCGCATACACTGACACATAATCAGTTAACTTGCTTACATACTCTAATATTGAAATTGGGGATATACACCCCTCAATCCAGCCTACCACTGACTGTAGCCTTTGAACCATCTGTATATGTCCTTAAAAACAAATAACACCGATTATCTATATATCTTTCCACACACCGTCTCACGTCCTCACCTGCCTTCTATCATGTCCACATCTACACTTGGTTTCGGAAACAACCACGGAGGAACCTTCCCCAATGCAATTTCCGGCCCTATCTCTCTCTTCCCCAGTCCATATTCTACCACCTTCTGCTTACCCACTCCTCGCTCTCAGCATTCCCCAGTTGCCTTGACTGTAGGAAGTCCATCTTAACTCTCTTTCAAACTCGCCCAGTACGCTAATGCAAGTTTGTCCCATGTTATCCTCAGTGGCAGTTACCTACTATCCACCTGCAATGCCTCAACAGGTATAATTTTGAAGGCACCCACACATAATCTCAGGGCTCTTGACTATCCAGGCGCTGTAGTACTTTTTTGGCTGCTGATCCATATACAAAGCACCCATAACACACACAGATGACCTGATCAATGCCTGGTACATATACAACAATGTTTGTCTATACGACCCCCTATCCTGCCACTGCCCTCATGAGCTTCATTTAAATATGCTCAGCATGTCTCTTCCACGTAAGCCTTTCATCAAATCACATACCTATATACTTAAACTCAGACACCCTACCTATATCCTGACTGTATATTTACAACCTAACATATATAACTTTTCTCCTAGAATACACCATAAAGCAGGACTTGGCCACAGGCATCCTAAACCCCATGTTAGATGCCAATCTTCCACAACTCCCACAGCTTCTTGTATCTTCCCCATTATTGAAAATAAAATGTGTTCTTAACTGACTTGCCTAGTAAAATAAATACAAGGCCACACCCACTCACTGTCCCTCTCTTGCGAGCTTGTGACATCAAGACTCCAAAACATGGTAGCATTTGCTATTTCAGCAGCCTGGTCTCACTCTTTACTCTACCGCCGGGCCCTCATACCACCCTCATGGAGTATGTTTCTGACCGTTTGAGCAGACACATGCACATTTGTGGCCTGCTGGAGGTCATTTTGCAGGGCTCTGGCAGTGCTCCTCCCTGCACAAAGGGGGAAGTAGCGGTCCTGCTGCTGGGTTGTTGGCCTCCTCCACGTCTCCTGATGTCTCCTGTCTCTGTTCACTACGCTGACAGACACAGCAAACCTTCTTGCTACAGCTCGCATTGATGTGCCATCCTGGATGAGCTGCACTACCTGAGCCACTTGTGTGGGTTGTAGACTCCGTCTCATGCTACCACTAGAGTGAAAGCACCGCCAGCATTCAAAAGTGACCAAAACATCAGCCAGGAAGCATAGGAACTGAGAAGTGGTCTGTGGTCACCATCTGCAGAGCCACTCCTTTATTGGGGGGTGTCTTGCTAATTGCCTATAATTTCCACCTGTTGTCTATTCCATTTGCACAACAGCATGTGAAATTTATTGTCAATCAGTGTTGCTTCCTAAGTGGACAGTTTGATTTCACAGAAGTGTGATTGACTTGGAGTTACATTCTGTTGTTTAAGTGTTCCCTTTATTTTTTGAGCAGTGTATATCACATAATTTCTAAAGAATACTCTGGAATTGTTAACTGTCAACTCATCAAAGTCGCACATCTGATTCAACATGATAATCAAAAAATACATTCATCATGCCAGTTTAAAAGAAATCTAACCTGGGGAGAATTTGCATTCACACTGTAGTGTAGCCTTTAATCACTGTTTCCCAGATTCACTTGCATATACAACTGGATCGAGTTATGAAAGCCGAAGACTGTGCGGCCCCCTCTGGTATCTCCGACAAAGACATGCTCAAACCCCGAGGAGTCCGGCCTGGAGGAACATGGGAGAACATCATGAGGCTGGAACATAGAACACCACTGCTTTTCCACCCTCTTCCTGAAGGGATGATATTAAAGAGTAATGGGAGGTCATCCACCACTTAGATTAGCTTGGTGATGCACACGATGACATGATAGCACAATCTGCGGCTTCACATACTGTACAGCATAAGTGAAAATAGACTACTCTACTCCTAGGAATACACAAAAGCTATAGGCAAGTCAAGTCATTGTAATCTCAAGTTATGTGGAGTCACAAGTTGTTGTTTTGTCCTCCCAAGTCTCAAGTTATTTTCTTTCCTGCCAAGTCAAGTCTCAATTCATCAAATGTGTGCCTTGAGTCGGGCCAAGTCTCGAGTCCTAAGTCCACACTGTATGCCATTTGAAAAGACAGACATAAAGGTTAAATAAATGGGAGACTGAGATGACAATACAGCCTTTTATATTTGTGAATGGATTTCACATTGAACAAACATAACCCTAACCAGTGAAGAGAAAACATTTAGCAGCCTAATGAAGAACTATTTGGACATCTGAAAAGTAACAGTTACATAAGAGAAGAGTTTTACCCACCTGCTAGTTCCTCGTCTGGCGTACAGCACCAACCAGATACGGTAGAGCTGCTCCTTGAATTCCAGTAATCCCTCTGGGGAGAGCTGTTTCTCTACTGGGTACTTATGTGCAATCTAAACATGAGAGAAACATATGGAGACAATTTCAATCATGGGGTGTTGATTGACTCACTTTAGCTTGTAAAGGTTCCAACTTGGCCATGGTTCTCCCTGTGAATTAAAATGGTTTTAACTTTTTCTGCATGCATCTGTGATTTGACTTATGTTCCTACTCACCAGACTAAATAAAGATACAGTATTCTTGTTACCGACCTCTCCACCATATGTTTTAACTGATAACTTCAGGGCGGGCATTCGAAGCATGCAGTCCAGAAACTTGTGGTTTTCTGCTTCCTCATCTAGGGTTACAGTCTCAGGCTCACCAGTATCACTTTCATAGTTATCCAGTAGAGAGATAAAGGCTGGAAGAGGACATGCAGATTGGTTTCGAGGGTAGTATGTGTTCTGATCATACAAAAGGAATATTTTGTTTTGTCTATCCAATCCTCCTGGATGTCAGTACACATCCTGTTTGTATCATCTTCAATTATACTTGAACTCCTGCTACTCTCTACGTACGTAATACATTGCAGATATGATAGGATTTCCAAAGGAAAATAATGGTAACACACAGGAAACGGTTGAAATCAAAAGTTCATAAAAATGGAAGCGCTAACTCTCACACCTCAAGCGTTTACCGAAGAAAGACTCCTTTTTGAAAATGCTTTCATCGACAAACGAGAATAGAGGATATCCAGCTCCATCACTGTCATCATTCATATCATTTTCATTTCAGCATTCAGTCCCGGCTTTCCCCTGCACAAAGCACAGCAGAGGAAGAGGAAATCAGTTACACATTACAAATATGTAAGCATTCCCACCAATGACCGAGGGATGAAGCTGTCCACTTTTGTTTAGAAACATTGTATCCTCTTGAAATAAATTAAGCATGACCCAGTGCCCTTTGAAGCTGCAACTCAACATTTGTTTATGTGTCAGGAGTTTCCCACAGCAGCATGTTTTCACTGTACTTGCACTCTCCATCTATCTGTGGCACAGGGTCTAACATGCTATTGTGTCCATTAGAACAGGGATCATAAACTAGATTCAGTAGGGGGCCATTTTTTTTCTTGAGCGGATGGTCAGGGGGCCGGAACATAATTATAAATAATTTGTAGACCAAAAAATCTAACACAAGAAGCCCAAACAAATATATTTGACTAAAACATAATAATAATCATTTGAAACCTTGAAACATTTGTGTACGATCACATACAGTATATCTCGCTATTATGCATGGAAATACTTTGAAACAGATTTCCAAAATTAAAATCACTTGGAGCTGATTTGCTGATGTTTTTACAGTCTTATGTCCGACAATGGGGGGGAAAGAAGGAAAAAAAAGGGATTTCTCAACAACAACAAAAATGTCTTGCTCAGAAAACTTGGGGGGGAAATCAAAAGCAGGCCAAATTCCGGCCCGTGGGCCGCCAGTTGCTGAACGCTGCTTTAGAAAGATCACAACAGCAACAATATAGAGCATTTTATGGGTCTGGATTTGTTCAATGTGCTGTGACCTTACAACAAACAATGCCTGTGGCCTTACTATTAGCAATAACATACATAAGTTCTTTTGGAGTAAAATATATTTGCACAATCTGTCACGGAATGCTGTCAGTAAAAAAATAATAATAAATGTAATCCACATACAGTAGTCCCGTTTGGATAGTTTTTCTACCTGCAGAGAGATCCGGTAGTCTGTCCCTGGTTTCAGTCGGTTGACGTCTTTATCCCATATTTCCTGCACCATGACTGATAGCTCTCGGTCAGCTTCAATCATGACGTGACTGGTTGGTCCCTCTGTCCTCTTGCAGGCTTGTTGGCTGGGTCAGGTTCCTCTGGTGTGAAGATGTGATGTACAGTGGATCGTATGCTTAATTGCGATACATCAACTCTAAATTGTCTTGTCATTCCTGTATTCCAACAACTGTAAATTATTCATCTTCTCAATGTCTTACTTTCACATATTTTAAAAATGTAATACCCTCCATTAAATACACATATTCATTGGTCACTCAAGTTTTCACAGATAAAGGGGGCCATTTTGCTGCTGGGTTGTTGCCCTCCTACGGCCTCCTCCACGTCTTCTGTGTTCATCAAGGTAAACACATAGTTTAAAAGGTACAACAATTAACAAACATGATATCACTGAATCATTCAGTGAACTGATCACCACCTCTAACAACATTTAAAAAAAATCACATTTCTAGATAAAATATACACTGCTCAAAAAAATAAAGGGAACACTAAAATAACATATCCTAGATCTGAATAAATTACATATTCTTATTAAATACTTTTTTCTTTACATAGTTGAATGTGCTGACAAAAAAAATCACACAAAAATTATCAATGGAAATCAAATTTATCAACCCATGGAGGTCTGGATTTGGAGTCACACTCAAAATTAAAGTGGAAAACCACACTACAGGCTGATCCAACTTTGATGTAATGTCCTTAAAACAAGTCAAAATGAGGCTCAGTAGTGTGTGTGGCCTCCATGTGCCTGTATGACCTCCCTACAACGCCTGGGCATGCTCCTGATGAGGTGGCGGATGGTCTCCTGAGGAATCTCCTCCCAGACCTGGACTAAGCATCCTCCAACTCCTGGACAGTCTGTGGCGCAACATGGCGTTGGTGGATGGAGCGAGACATTATGTTCCAGATGTGCTCAATTGGATTCAGGTCTGGGGAACGGGCGGACCAGGCCATAGCATCAATGCCTTCCTCTTGCATTAGGAGGAACCCAGGGCCAACCGCACCAGCATATGGTCTCACAAGGGGTCTGAGGATCTCATCTCGGTACCTAATGGCAGTCAGGCTACCTCTGGCGAGCACATGGAGGGCTGTGCGGCCCCCCAAAGAAATGCCCCCCCCCCCCACACTATGACTGACCCACCGCCAAATCGGTCATGCTGGAGGATGTTGCAGGCAGCAGAACGTTCTCCACGGCGTCTCCAGACTCTGTCACATGTGCTCAGTGTGAACCTTTCATCTGTGAAGAGCACAGGGCGCCAGTGGTGAATTTGCCAATCTTGGTGTTCTCTGGCAAATGGCAAAAGTCCTGCACGGTGTTGGGCTGTAAGCACAACCCCCACCTGTGGATGTCGGGCCCTCATACCACCCTCATGGAGTCTGTTTCTGACCGTTTGAGCAGACACATGCACATTTGTGGCCTGCTGGAGGTCATTTTGCAGGGCTCTGCTCCTCCCTGCACAAAGGCGGAGGTGGCGGTCCTGCTGCTGGGTTGTTGCCCTCCTACGGCCTCCTCCACGTCTCCTGATGTCTCCTGTCTCTGGACACTACGCTGACAGACACAGCAAACCTTCTTGCTACAGCTCGCATTGATGTGTCATCCTGGATGACCTGCACTACCTGAGCCACTTGTGTGGGTTGTAGACTCCGTCTCATGCTACCACTAGAGTGAAAGCACCGCCAGCATTCAAAAGTGACCAAAACATCAGCCAGGAAGCATAGGAAGTGAGAAGTGGTCTGTGGTCACCACCTGCAGAACCACTCCTTTATTGGGGGTGTCTTGCTAATTGCCTATAATTTCCACCTGTTGTCTATACCATTTGCACAACAGCATGTGAAATGTATTGTCAATCAGTGTTGCTTCCTAAGTGGACAGTATGATTTCACAGAAGCGTGATTGACTTGGAGTTACATTGTGTTGTTTAAGTGTTCTTTATTTTTTTGAGCAGTGTATATAGTTGAAGTCTGAAATCATTACGTTTAACAGTTTGAGTTCATTAACATCCAGGTTTGATTGATACTACCATCCATCCAGTATTTTGCCATCAATGCAAGCTACTCATAAATCTGTCTCAAATATCACTGACCTTGTTCGGCTTTGGCCTGCTGTGTGTGTTTGGGGAAGTAAAGGCGATTCAGTCCTGTGGGAGGATTTGTGCGGGTGAAACTGGCCTGTTGAAAGCAGGTATCTTTATGTATGAAGACAGGGGGCGCTCCAACATCATGAGGTAGGACAGGGGCCATTTTAAAGGGTTCGCCACTGTCAGCAACTCTAGCCGAAGGGATTAAACTGTTGTACTGACTGCTTTTGAATAACTTGCTACAATGTCGGCTCCCTTTGTTTCTTTAGTACTGCATTGTTTTCCTCCCGTCTCTGTCTCTCCACCACCGTGTCCTCTTCCCAAGTGGGAATACACCACAAGTGTGTGTAGAAATAAGGTTATTGTGTATAATAAACAGGGCCATATGAAAGGCATGGAGACCAGTCCAGAGCTGTTTATGATGAAGCACAGATTATTGGGTCCGGTTGAATCAGACAACAGTTACATTGTACTGTCTGTTGCATCATGACATCGTGACACAGTAAAAACAATGTTCTCAATTCTCTAACATTTCGTAGATGAGTGACAAATCCTGATCTACTAAATTGTTGTACATAACATGTATCATTCATGGCAGGAAACTAAATAAATATATTTCCATTCTAAAATGGAAGGTTCAGACCTGAACATTGATTAAGGCAGACCCCCGCACCTCTCTGATTCAAAGGGGTTGGGTTAAATGCAGAAGACACATTTCGGATGAATGCACTTCAGTTGTGCAACTGACTAGGTATCCCCTTTCACTTAATTCCCAATAAAAGCCTGACCTTAAAGGCCAATTCCGCCACATTTCAACCTCATTCATTATCTCCAGCACCATACCAGTGTCTATAAAAGTATGTGGACACCTGCTCGTCAAACACCTCATTCCAAATTCATGGGCATTAATATGGAGTTCACCCCCCCCCCCTTGCTGCCATAACAGCCTCCACTCTTCTGAGAAGGCTTTCCACAAGATGTTGGAACATTGCTGCGGGGACTTGCTTCCATTCAGCGACAAGAGCATTAGTGAGGCTGGGCACTGATGTTGGGTGATTAGGCCTGGCTTGCAGTCTGCGTTCCAATTCATCCCAAAGGTGTTTGATGGGGTTGAGGTCAGTGCTCTGTGCAGGCCAGTCAAGTCCTTCCACACTGATCACGACAAACTATTTTGTGCACAGGGGCATTGTCATGCTGAAACAGGAATGGGCCTTCCCCAAACTGTTGCCACAAAGTTTGCAGCACATAATTGTCTAGAACGTCATTGTATGCTGTAGCATTAAGATTTCCCTTCACTGAAACTAAGGGGCCTAGTCCAAACAATAAAAAACAGTCCCAGACCATTATTCCTCCTCTACCAAACTTTACAGTTGGCACTATGCATTGGGGCAGGTAGCGTTCTCTTTGCATCCGCCAAACCCAGATTCGTCCGTCGGACTGCCAGATGGTGAAGCGTGATTCATCATTCCAGGAACACATTTACACTACTCCAGCCGACGCTTTGCATTGCGCATGGTGATCTTAGACTTGTGTGCGGCTGCTCGGCCATGGAAATCCATTTCCTGAAGCTCCCGACAAACAGTTATTGTGCTGACTTTGCCTCCAAAGGCAGTTTGGAACTCTGTAGTTGCAACTGAGGACAGACAATTTTTGTGTGCTGCGCCTTCAGCAGTCAGATTCTGTGAGCCTGTGTGGCCCTACCACTTCGCAAATGAGCTGTTGTTGCTTCTAGAGGTTTCCACTTCAAAATAACAGCACTCACCGTTAACAGGGGCAGCTCTAGCAGGGCAGAAATTTGACAAACTGACTTGTTGGAAAGGTGGCATCCTATGACGGTGACATGTCGAAAGTCAATAAGCTATTCAGTACGGGCCATTCTACTGCTAATGTTTGTCTATGGAGATTGCATGGCCGTGTGCTCGATTTTATACACCTGTCAGAAAGGGGTGTGGCTGAAATAGCCAAACCCACTACTTTGAAAGGGGTGTCCAATACTTTTGGCCATGTAGCGTATGTGAAAACAGTGTTTCTATGATCTGTGGTTAGAAAAAAAAAGAAAAAAGGTCATTTAAAAAATGCTTCTCTGTGACATCACAGGGTACGATTCAAAATAAGAAAAACTGATTTAAAAAACCTGCAACAAGTTTCTAGCCAGAGGGAGTGTATTTTCTTACTCCCCAGGTAACCGAGAACGTCAGTGTTTCAAAATGTCTTAGAGAGATGTGTCCACACTTTTGACTGGTACTATAAGTATATATCTATATATTACATACACAGTTGAAGTCGGAAGTTTACATACACCTTAGCCAAATACATTTAAACTCAGTTTTACACAATTCCTGACATTTAATCCTAGTAAAAATGCATGGTCTTAGGTCAGTTAAGATCACCACTTTATTTTAAGAATGTGAAATGTCAGAATAATAGTAGAGAGAATGATTTATTTCAGCTTTTATTTCTTTCATCACATTCCCAGTGGGTCAGAAGTTTACATACACACAATTAGTATTTGGTAGCATTGCTTTTAAATTGTTTATCCCTGGTCAAACATTTCAGGTAGTCTTCCACAAGCTTCCCACAATAAGTTGGGTGAATTTTGGCCCATTCCTCCTGACAGAGCTGGTGTAACTGAGTCAGGTTTGTTGGCCTCCTTGCTCGCACATGCTTTTTCTGTTCTGCCCTAAAGTTTTCTATAGGATTGAGGTCAGGGCTTTGTGATGGCCACTCCAATACCTTGACTTTGTTGTACTTAAGCCATTTTGCCACAACTTTGGAAGTATGCTTGGGGTCATTGTACATTTGGAAGACCCATTTGCGTCCAAGCTTTAACTGATGTCTTGAGATGTTGCTTCAATATATCCACACAATTTCCCCCCCTCATGAGGCCATCTATTTTGTGAAGTGCACCAGTCCCTCCTGCAGCAAAGCACACCCACAACATGATGCTGCCACCCCCGTGCTTCACGGTTGGGATGGTGTTCTTCGGCTTGCAAGCCTCCACCTTTTTCCTCCAAACATAACAATGGTCATTATGGCCAAACAGTTCTATTTTTGTTTCATCAGACCAGAGGACATTTCTACAAAAAGTACAATCTTTGTCCCCATGTGCAGTTGCAAACTGTAGTCTGGCTTTTTTATGGCGGCTTTGGAGCAGTGGCTTCTTCCTTGCTAAGCAGCCTTTCAGGTTATGTCGATATAGGACTCGTTTTACTTTGGATATAGATACTTTTGTACCGGTTTCCTCCAGCATCTTCACAAGGTTCTTTGCTGTTGTTCTGGGATTGATTTGCACTTTTTGCACCTAAGTACATTCATCTCTAGGAGACAGAATGCTTCTCCTTCCTGAGCGGTATGATGGCTGCGTGGTCCCATGGTGTTTATACTTGCGTACTATTGTTTGTACAGATGAACGTGGCACCTTCAGGCGTTTGAAAATTGCTCCCAAGGATGAACCAGACTTATGGAGGTCTCCAATTTTTTGTCTGAGGTCTTGGCTGATTTCTTTCGTTATCCCATGATGTCAAGCAAAGAGGCACTGAGTTTGAAGGTAGGCCTTGAAATACATCCACAGGTTCACATTCAATAGGCTAATTGACATCATTTGAGTCAATCAAAAGCCTCTAAAGCCATGACATAATTTTCTGGAATTTTCCAAGCTGTTTAAAGGCACAGTCAATTTAGTGTATGTAAACTTCTGACCCACTGGAATTGTGATACAGTGAAATAATCTGTCTGTAAACAATTGTTTGAAAAATGACTTGTGTCATGCACAAAGTAGA
This sequence comes from Oncorhynchus masou masou, assembly GCF_036934945.1. Taxonomy (NCBI): domain Eukaryota; kingdom Metazoa; phylum Chordata; class Actinopteri; order Salmoniformes; family Salmonidae; genus Oncorhynchus; species Oncorhynchus masou. Next base: position 85,653,115 of record NC_088223.1, on the reverse strand, counting down.
TGTCCTAACAGACTATCCAAAACTATAGTTTGTTGACAAGAAATTTGTGGAGTGGTTGAAAAACTCGTTTTAATGACTCCAACCTAAGTGTATGTAAACTTCAGATTTCAGCTATATATACACACACAGCAGGGCAAAAAAGTATTTAGTCAGCCACCAATTGTGCAAGTTCTCCCACTTAAAAAGATGAGGCCTGTAATTTTCATCATAGGTACACTTCAAATATGACAGACAAAATGAGAATTTTTTTCTCTCCAGAAAATCACATTGTAGGACTTTTAATGAATTTATTTGCAAATGATGGTGGAAAATAAGTATTTGGTCAATAACAAAAGTTATTTCAATACTTTGTTATATACCCTTTGTTGGCAATGACAGAGGTCAAACGTTTTCTGTAAGTCTTCACAAGATTTTCACACACTGTTGCTGGTATTTTGGCCCATTCCTCCATGCAGATCTCCTCCAGAGCAGTGATGTTTTGGGGCTGTTGCTGGGCAACACAGACTTTCAACTCCCTACCAAAGATTTTCTATGGGGTTGAGAGTGGGAGAACTTGCACAATTGGTGGCTGACTAAATACTTTTTTGCCCCACATATATACAATCAGCTTGAAATAAGCATGGTTTGATTGACCTAACAATCGAAAACACATTTTATTTTAGCTTTCCTAATGAACCAGAAAATCTGAAGCTATTTATGTTTGTTATTCAAAGATAACTCATTGGTCCTGCTTTGAAGGCTAGTATACCACTCGGGATTTAATTGAAGTCAGAACCTTCCATGTAAGAATGTAAACATAATCAGCAAAATGTATAAAAACGTATCATGTTAGCTCAGTTCTTTTGGTCCAACAATGATTTGTGTTTTTAATCATTTTTGGATTCCTGTATGACTCAGCACTGCCTTCTGTGTTAAAGACTATGACAGCGCAGCCCTTGCACACTCTTGTGGAAGGAAAAGGCATTGTATGTTATTGTGAGAAACGTTGAATGCTTTGGAGTCTCATCTCATCACTAGTTCATAACTGTCAGTTTTTCAGCAAATCTAACAGTTAATTTACTAAAGGCAATGAAACTAGTAAAGTACCTTAAAAAACAAAGGAGAATTTTTACAAGGAGCACCTTTACAAGCATAGGAAATAGACCTGGCTCAGTTTCCCGATAGCGATGGAATTTAGGCCCGCGACTGTTTTAACGATGCATCTTTCTTACAACAGCCGAAGATGTAACATGCGTTTTCCAAAACAGCATGTAGAGAACAGTTGCTAGTGAGTCGGAGCGTCGATACAGATAGCGTTGCTGATCAGATCTAAAATCAAAAATGACTATTTCACATGACAGATCAGCTCCTATAGAGATGAACATCTACAGCTGCAAATATTGAGGTGGTTTATTCTAATGCTTACCCATAAAAAATGCACATTAAATCCCCAATGTTATGATACACGTCATGAAATATATTGAGACATTTCAGACAATAGCCTAAAAGTAGCGAAATAGAAGTCAGTGTATTGAACATGAAATGTATTTCAATATGAATGAACTAGGCCTATAGCCTACTTTAGGCTATTTATATTTAATGCAGTCATCTCGGTTTTCATTTGAAGCATTTTTTTTATACTTCACTTGTTTTATAGCTACTGTTTACAGGCCTCCTGGGCCATATACAGCGTTCCTCACAGAGTTCCCTGAATTCCTATCGGACCTTGTAGTCATGGCAAATAACATTCACATTTTTGGTGACTTTAATATTCACATGGAAAAGTCCACAGACCCACTCCAAAAGGCTTTCGGAGCCATCATCGACTCAATGGGTTTTGTCCAACATGTCTCCTACTCACTGCCACAGTCATACTCTGGACCTAGTTTTGTCCCATGGAATAAATGTTGTGGATCTTAATGTTTTTCCTCATAATCCTGGACTACCGGACCACCATTTTATTACATTTGCTATCGGAACAAGTAATCTGCTCAGACCCCAACCACGGATCATCAAAAGCTGTGCTATAAATTCTCGGACAACCCAAAGATTCCTAGATGCCCTTCCAGACTCCCTCCACCTATCCAAGGACGTTGGAGTACAAAAATCAGTTAACCACCTAACTGAGGAACCAAATTTAACCTTGCATAATACCCTAGATGCAGTCACTCCCCTAAAAGCAAAAAACATTTGTAATAAGAAACTAGCTCCCTGGTATACAGAAAATACCAGAGCCCTGAAGCAAGCATGCAGAAAATACCAGAGCCCTGAAGCAAGCATGCAGAAAATACCAGAGCCCTGAAGCAAGCATGCAGAGAACCGGAACAGAAGTGGCACTACACCATACTGGAAGTCTTCCGACTAGCTTGGAAAGACAGTACCGTGCCGTATTGAAGAGCCCTCACTGCGGCTCGATCATCCTATTTTTCCTATTGAGGAGAATAAGAACAATCCAAATGAATTTTTTATACTGTCGCAAAGCTTACTAAAAAGCAGCATTCCCAAGAGAGAATGGCCTTCACTTCAGCAGTGATAAATTAATGAACTTCTTTGACGAAAAGATCATGAACATTAGAAAGCAAATTACGGACTCCTCTTTAAATCTACACAACACTGCCAGGACCTAGGATCAAGGGAGACACACGTTTTTTAATACAATATCTCTTAACACATTGATGAAAATAGTCTTGGCCTCTAAACCTTCAAGCTGCATACTGGACCCTATTCAAACTAAACTACTGAAAGAGCTGCTTCCTGTGCTTGGCCCTCCTATGTTCAATATAATAAATGGCTCCCCATCCACCGGATGTGTACCAAACTCACTAAAAGTGGCAGTAATAAAGCCTCACTTGAAATAGCCAAACCTTGACCCAGAAAAAAAACCTAAAGTCGGCCAAAATCGGATCTCACTTTCATCTAAACATTTTTGGAAAAAGCTGTTACGCAGCAATTCACTGCATTGCTGACGACAAACAATGTATACAAAACAGTTCAGTCTGGTTTCATACCCCATCATAGCACTGAGACTGCACTCGTGAAGGTGGTAAATTACCTTTTAATGGCATCAGACCAAGGCTCTGCATTTGTCCTCGTGCTCCTAGACCTTAGTGCTGCTTTTGATACCATCGATTACCACATTCTTTTGAAGAGATTGGAAACCGAAATTGGTCTACACGGACAAGTTCTGGCTTGATTTAGATCTTATCTGTCGGAAAGGTATCAGTTTGTGGATGGTTTGTCTTCTGACAAATCAACTGTGTGCTACTCTAGGTTCCATTTTAGGACCACTATTGTTTACACTATATATTTTACCTCTTGGTGATGTCATTCGGAAACATGTTAACTTTCACTGCTATGCGGACAATACACAGCTGTACATTTCGATGAAACATAGTGAAGCCCCAAAATTGACCTCCCTTGAAGACTGTGTTTCAGACACAAGGAAGTGGATGGCGGCAAATGTTCTCCTTTTAAACTCGGACAAAACAGAGATGCTTGTTCTAGGTCCCAAGACACAAAAGAGATCTTCTGTTGGATCTGACAATTAATTGATGGTTATACAGCCATCTCAAATAAAACTGAACGACCTCCGCATTGCTCTGGACCCTGATCTCTCTTTTGACGAACATATCAAGAGTATTTCAAGGACAGCTTTTTTCCATCTTGGTAACATTTCAAAAATCAGAAACTTTCTGACCAAAAATGATGCAGAATCCTGCTAGAATCCTGACTAGAACCAAACAATTTCATCATAATACTCCAATGCTAGCCTCCCTACACTGGCTTCCTGTTAAGGCAAGGGCTGATTAAGGTTTTACTGCTAACCTACAAAGCATTACATGGGCTTGCTCCTACCCATCTCTCTGATTTGGTCCTGCCGTACATACCTACACATACGCTACGGTCACAAGACGCAAGCCTCCTTACTGTCCCTAGAATTTCTAAGCAAACAGCTGTAGGCAGGGCTTTCTCAAATAGAGCTCCATTTTAATGGAATGGTCTGCCTATCCATGTGAGAGACGCAGACTCGTTCTCAGCCTTTAAGTCTTTATTGAAGACTCATCTCTTCAGTAGGTCCTACGATTGAGTGTAGTCTGGCCCAGGGGTGTGAAGGTGAACGGAAAGGCACTGGAGCGACGAATCGCCCTTGGTGTCTCTGCCTGGCCGGATCCCCTCTCCACTGGGATTCTCTGCTTCTAACCCTATTACGGGGGCTGCATCACTGGCTTACTGGTGCTCTTCCATTCTGTCCCTAGGAGGGGTGCATCACTTGAGTGGGTTGAGTCACTGATGTGATCTTCCTGTCTGGGTTGGCACCCCCCTTGGGTTCGTGCCGTGGGGGAGGTCTTCGTGGGCTATACTCAGCCTTATCTCAGGGTAGTAGGTTGGTGATTGAAGATATCTCTCTAGTGGCAAAGTGGGTGGGGTTATATCCTGCCTGGTTGGCCGTCCGGGGATATCGCCGGACAGGGCCACAGTGTCTCCCGACCCCTTCTGTCTCAGCCGCCAGTATTTATGCTGCAATAGTTTGTGTCAGGGGGCTAGGGTCAGTGTTACGGATACAGTTATCCTGTGTGTGTGTGTGTGTGTATCCTGTGTGTGTGTTTCTTTTCTCTCCTTCTCCCCTCACAGGTGAAAATCATCACTCCCCAATCAATCATCAATCAGAAGACACACCTCCTCATATTTCCTAAACCTATCACAGTTCTTTCCCCATGGTTTAAAAACCCCATCATTTGTTTGTTCTAGAGCTCAGCTCAGCTCAATCTCTCTGTAAATGCCATGTCTGTAGGTCTCTGTGTTTCACTCTCGCTTTGTGTCGTAACCTCTCTTTTGTTTAAGCACCTCATAGCACTTTGTCATCACCTGTGAGTATTGTTTTTGGTTATGGTGTTTGATTGCTGGTGGAAAAGGGGGAAACCAAGACAAGTCGCCCATGGGCATACACTACCCGTAGGTGAACTTTGTTAAATACACTAGTTAGAACTGGGCGGACCACCCACTGTATTTTTGGTTAGCTGTTGTTAAAGTAGGCTAGTCTAGCTTAGGGGTGTTTTTGAATACTTATTGTTTCTTTCCTTGGGTCCAGCTCAGCCCCTTTTCCTGCTCCCCCCATTACCGTGTGTTTATAAATAAACCTAGAGTTTGACGGTAGATTTCAGTTGTCGTGCTTATTTCGTTCACACTTTTCCTTTGTCACAATAATAATCTGCATGAGTTATGTTACGAGTCTCATTACCATCCCCCCTAGACTGTCGGGCCAAAAGGGATTCGTAACAGTCAGTCTGTTATATCTGGAGTATTTCTCCTGTCTTAGCCGGTGTCCGTATGCTCCCTCTAATTCTCTCTCTCAGGAACTGAGCCCTGGGACTATGCATTAGAACTACCTGGCCTGATGACTCCTTGCTGCCCTCAGTCCACCTGGTTGTGCTACTGCTCCAGTTTCCACTGTTCTGCCTGCAGCTATGGAACCCTGTCCTGTTCACCTTGTGCTACCTTGTCCCGACCTGCTGTTATCGACTCTCTCTCTACCGTACCTGCTGTCTCTAACTCAATGATTGGCTATGAAAAACTGACATTTAGTCTTGGAGATGCTGAACTGTTGCACCCTCTACAACCACTGTGATTATTATTATTTGACCCTGCTGGTCATCTATGAACATTTAGGCCATATTCTGTTATAATCTCCACCTAGCCCAGCCAGAAGTGGACTTGCCACCCCTCATAGCCTGGTTCCTCTCTAGGTTTCTTCCTAGGTTCTGGCCTTTCTAGGGAGTTTTTCCTAGCTACCGTGTTTCTACATCTGCATTGCTTGCGGTTTTAGGCTGGGTTTCTGTACAGGACTTTGTAACTTCTGCTGATATAAAAAGGGCTTTATACATTTGATTGATTGTATGAATTGCAAAGACATTGGGAACGTTGTAGTTGTGGTCAACTTTGTTCTGAAGTTCTCGGCGGACATAAAGAGTTGGATAAACCATGTGATTCTATGTGTAACGGATGTGAAACGGCTAGCTAGTCAGCGGTGGTGCGCGCTAAATAGCGTTTCAATTGGTGACGTCACTTGCTCTGAGACCTTGAAGTAGTGGTTACCCTTGCTCTGGAAGGGCCGCGGCTTTTGTGGAAGCATCGTTACCCATCGCTCGTGGGTGACTGTTGATGTGTGTAGAGGGTCCCTGGTATGTGCGAGGGGACGGTCTAAAATTATACTGGTACATATGCATAAAGTGTATAAACTGACACGAGAGGGCAAAAAAAAAAAAAAAAAAGCATGCATTTTCAAGTACAACGTTAATAACAATGGCTCGAAGATATAAGGTTGCTCCTACGAAGGTTCTAACGATTAATGTAGCCTTAAAACACTTCGTTAACCGGGCCATGGACAGGAAGTTGATTGGCTGTAATCACACGTTCACTGTTAATACAGTGTGACAAAACAAGGAGTCCAATCGCCATAAAACATGTATTGAGAAACAGGCAAAATGTCCTATAACCCCCATCATTAAATCAAAACAGTCGTTTGTATATGGTTATTAAAACACAGGACAACCACTTTTTGGATGAAAATTATCATGTGAGGTAGTAACTAGGAAATGTGGTTAAGGACTAATCTTTTTGTACTGAAAAAATATTTAACTAATCAGTGAGAATGTACCTTTGGTGAAAAAGGAACAAAAACATTTTTAAAAAGTGTCTAAAAATCCTATTCCAGCAACATAACATTAAATATTAACCATTAGCTGAAAGTCACATTTGGCAATGCTATATATACACCTTTTTCACATCAAGTTGTTAGCTCATGGTTTGGATGGTATCCGGGTATACACATATTCTTCCACATAGATTTTAACTCATGATCAAAATGAATAGTAAAAACTTCCAAAAATGTTGTTCTCCGTTCTTGATTGTAAGATTTCACCCCAGAATTTTCTTTTTAAATTGAGATTGATAAAACATGGCAACATTATCTGTTCAAATCATCTAAACTCAGCATTAGAACTGTAACACATCACATTAGAACGCCGTCTTCACGAGCTTTCAGAAAAATACTGGCCCTGACTATTTGACTTCTGTATGGAGTAAGGTAATGTGCCTGTATAAGCTGGGAATCGCTCTCTGCTAGCCAGTTAACCATTAGAAATTACTGATATATTTTGGCATAGTAAATGCCTGATCAATGATGGTGAGAAATGGTGGCGTTGGCTAAATCCAGATGCAGTTTGTGTAGTGAGGGTGAGATAAATTGCAAACAAACGAAGCACACTGAGGTATTGCACACATCAGTCCTCTTCATCACTCAAGGCATCATCTTCATCAATATCCACACCCTGGAACAGCCTAGAAAACACATAAGTAAAATGTCATTTTTACTAATTATGAAGTCAATAAAAAGGTTAGATAAACATTCTATGAGCATAATCCTGATTTATCGTACATCTAAATGACCACACAGAGCCAAACGTCAATGAAGCCTTCCAAAAAAGGAAAGAGGACAATAACAAAGCTACTCACTGGTTGTAGCAAGGCGAGGAGGGGTTATTGAAGTGGCTGTAGGGGTTGACAAGTGTGAGCTGGCCCAGACACAGCCAGCAGAAGTACTGCTTACACAAGGTGCAAGTCATCTTATTGCAGCCATCTACCTTCTACACAGAGAAACCAGAGAAGATGATCAATCAAATTAACCTATAGATAGAATCATGGGGGTTAAAACAACCCAAACACAATGCCATGACTGAAACTTGTCAGATTGATTGTCTGGGTCCAAGTTAACCTCCCCTTCATGTTAGAAAGTCACGACCATCATAGTAAAGGAAAGAAGATAATTTTGTACTGATTCGAGTCCCCTTGCTTAAGGGGTCCGTGGTCCTCCTTGGGATAAATGTTTATGTAGAAGGACTGAGAAGCTCAGTTCTGGTGACATTCTACTCTAGAATTAATTCAAATAAAATGCTAAAATATAAATTCCCCTTCCAGAAATTGGCCCAATAACAATTATTTTACCATATTGGACCATGTATATAGCTTATTCATATTCTATATTATCAAATGTGCTATTAGCAATAAGAAGGAATACTTGTAGCCCAAATGACGGTTATATCCACAGGGCAGACGGGTTTAGGGCCATGAAATATTGTGTGGATGAAGGGTGGGTGGGTGGCATGCAAGTTTAATAAAGAGAAAATAATACCTTAAAAAAATAAAAATCCATAAGTCTATAACTCTTGTTCAATTTATATGCTACATAGATTTTTTTCTTACATCATTTTCAGCTCTCTGGCAATAGTGCATAAGCCTAAACTTTAGGGCGTAACTGTATGCGCGCAAAATAGCCTACACTTTTGGAGACACGCAGACAAAGTTCATGTCGATCCACAGAGGCAAAAGGGACAATGTCAGAGTTGACAATAAAGAGGGCAAAAAGGGAATGTTTGGGAAAGATTTGGTGAAGTTGTAAAAGAGGATGATAGCAGTGAGGTTACAGTACATGATGGTTGTGAAGCACTATACAAATTTGACATTCAAAGATGGGGACTTTAAACAGGCCTATGCCACGTCAAGGGAACTGGAGTCAACTACTGTTCAGAAGGGTTAAATGGAAACTAAAATCTAGACACTGACTTATGAGGATTCTGTGTTATGCACGGACTTGAAACATGGTTAACGGTTTCAGGGCCATGGGCCTTTCTCATGATGGAAAAATACAGAATAACATGAAGACAGGAACTGTGCAATGAGTTGGGGGGGAGGAACATTCAGAACGTAGTGTTGCAAGAACAAACGGCCTTTTGTTAGATAACAGGAGCCAGGTGCCTGAACTGCATATTCTACACATCTACAACACTGACCGCTGAAGCGCTTAGGGGGCTGGGACCAGCTCTGCGCCAACAATCAACAATAGGCTGGGTGAGTCTAAACCACGCCCAGTCTCTACTCTGACAGGCCGGCTCGGAAGCAGGAACTATTTCTGTCAGAGTATATTTATAATATCTTTGCCAAGAACAAGTCAGTTCTCTGTTTGCCCTGGGAGGTGGGACAGAGAGCCCATATATACGAAAATTGCATTTACCACTTATTGCTTAGCTAATAAAAAAATACATAGCATACAAATCGGTGACTCATTGTCATATTTATCCTGATACCAGATTTGAATTGATGCGACCCTAACACTGTGTCTATAACCGCTCACATAGCCTTAATATCAACTCCTGCAGAATTAAGTATTTATTGCAGTAAAATGATACACCAGATGTAGGCAACATTTTGACTTGGGAACAGGAGTGGAGAAATATGATTAATTTATTTCAGCATCTTGAGAGAATGAGCAGTTAGCTAGGCCTATAGTCTGTAGGAGGTGACATCTTTATCAGCATTTCAACTACAAAATATGCATCCAAGCAGAACTAAAATCTTACCAGAAACATGTTGGGCCGTTGAAACAGCCTTCTAATTCCTTAAACTGGTCAAAATAATTTTACACAGAAAATCTTAACAGATACGTATCTAAGTCGGAAGAATATGTGAAGTCGAAACTCGTTTTTTAACCACTCCACAAATTTCTTGTTAACAAACTGTAGTTTTGGCAAGTCGGTTAGGACATCTACTTTGTGCATGACACAAGTCATTTTTACAACAATTGTTCACAGACAGATTATTTCACTGTATCACAATTCCAGTGGGTCAGAAGTTGACATACACTAAATTGACTGTGCCTTTAAACAGCTTGGAAAATTCCACAAAATTATGTCATGGCTTTAGAAGCTTCAGATAGTCTAACTTGACATCATTGGAGTCAATTGGAGGTGTACCTGTGGATGCATTTCAAGGCCGACCTTCAAACTCATCTTTGCTTGACATCATGGGAAAATCAAAAGAAAATCAGCCAAGACCTCAGAAAAAAAAAAGAAAAAAAAATTGTAGACCTCCACAAGTCTGGTTCATCCTTGGGAGCAATTTCCAAACGCCTGAAGGTACCACGTTCATCTTTACAAACAATAGTACGCAAGTATAAACACCATGGGAGCATGAAGCCGTCATACCGCTCAGGAAGGAGACGTGTTCTGTCTCCAAGAGATGAACGTACTTCGGTACGAAAAGTGCAAATCAATCCCAGAACAGCAGCAAAGGACCTTGTGAAGATGCTGGAGGAAACCGATACAAAAGTATCTATATCCACAGTAAAAATGAGTCCTATATCGACATTACCTAAAAAAAGACCACTCAGTAAGGAAGAAGCCACTGCTCCAAAACCATCATAAAAAAAGCCAGACTACAGTTTGCAACTGCACATGGGGACAATGACCATCGTTATGACCATTGCCGTTATGACCATCGTTATGTTTGGAGGAAAAATGGGGAGGTTTGCAAGCCGAAGAACACCATCCCAAACGAAGCACGGGATGGCAGCATCATGTTGTGGGCGTGCTTTGCTGCAGGAGGGACTGGTACACTTCACAAAATAGATGGCCTCATGAGGGAGGAAAATTGTGTGGATATATTGAAGCAACATCTCAAGACATCAGTTAAAGCTTGGGCGCAAATGGGTCTTCCAAATGGAAAATGACCCCGAGCATACTTCCAAAGTTGTGGCAAAATGGCTTAAGGACAACAAAGTCAAGGTATTGGAGTGGCCATCACAAAGCCCTGACCTCAATCCTATAGAAAACTTGAGGGCAGAACTGAAAAAGCGTGTGCGAGCAAGGAGGCCGACAAACCTGACTCAGTTACACCAGCTCTGTCAGGAGGAATGGGCCAAAATTCACCCAACTTATTGTGGGAAGCTTGTGGAAGGCTACCTGAAAAACATTTGACCCAAGTTAAACAATTTAAAGGCAATGCCACCAAATACTAATTGAGTGTATGTAAACTTCTGACCCACTGGGAATGTGAAATCTGAAATAAGTCATTCTCTACTATTATTCTGACATTTCACATACTTAAAATAAAGTGGTGATCTTAACTGACCTAAAATAATGCATTTTTACTAGGATTAAATGTCAGGAATTGTGTAAAACTGAGTTTAAATTTACTTGGCTAAGGTGTACGTAAACGTCCGACTTCAACTGTGTGTGTGTGTGTGCCCCATCCACCGCTGCCCCCTGGACACTGATCACTTGGCTACATAGCTGATTCATGCTGGACTGTCCATTAATCACGGTACTCCATTCTGCTTGTTTATGTTTTATCTGTCGGCCCCAGCCGCACTCAGGCTCTGTGTGTAGTTAATCCGACCCTCCCTGCCTAGTCAACGCCATTTTACCTGCTGTTGTTGTGCTAGCTGATTAGCTGTTGTCTCACCTACTGTTTTAGCTAGCTCTCCCAATTCAACACCTGTGATTACTGTATGCCTTGCTGTATGTCTCTCTCAAATGTCAATATGCCTTGTATACTGTTGTTCAGGTTAGTTATCATTGTTTTAGTTTACAATGGAGCCCCTAGTTCCACTCTTCATACCCCTGATACCCCCTTTGTCCCACCTCCCACACATGCGGTGACCTCACTCATTATAACCAGCATGTCCAGAGATACAACCTCTCTCATCGTCACCCAGTGCCTGGGCTTACCTCCGCTGTACCCGCACCCCACCATACCCCTGTCTGCGCATTATGCCCTGAATATATTCTACCATGCCCAGAAATCTGCTCCTTTTATTCTTTGTCCCCAACGCTCGAGGCGACCAGTTTTGATAGGCTTTAGCCGCACCCTCATACTACTCCTGCTCTGTTCCGCGGGTGATGTAGAGGTAAACCCAGGCCCTGCATGTCCCCAGGCACCCTCATTTGTTGACTTCTGTGATGGAAAAAGCCTTGGTTTCATGCATGTCAACATCAGAAGCCTCCTCCCTAAGTTTGTTTTACTCACTGCTTTAGCACACTCTGCTAACCCTGATGTCCTTGCCGTGTCTGAATCCTGGCTCAGGAAGGTCACCAAAAATTTAAATAACATTTTCCGTCAAGATAGAACTGCCAAAGGGGGAGGAGTTGCAGTCTACTGCAGAGAGAGCCTGCAAAGTAATGTACTTTCCAGGTCCATACCCAAACAGTTCGAACTACTAATCTTAAAAATTACTCTCTCCAGAAATAAGTCTCTCACTGTTGCCGCCTGCTACCGACCCCCCTCAGCTCCCAGCTGTGCCCTGGACACCATTTGTGAATTGATCGCCCCCCATCTAGCTTCAGAGTTTGTTCTGTTTGGTGACCTAAACTGGGATATGCTTAACACCCCGGCAGTCCTACAATCTAAGTTAGATGCCCTCAATCTCACACAAATCATCAAGGAACCCACCAGATACAACCCTAAATCTGTAAACAAGGGCACCCTCATAGACATCATCCTGACCAACTGGCCCTCCAAATACACCTCCTCCGTCTTCAACCAGGATCTCAGCGATCACTGCCTCATTACCTGTATCCGCTAAGGAGCCGCAGTCAAACGACCACCCCTCATCACTGTCAAACGCTCCCTAAAACACTTCTGTGAGCAGGCCTTTCTAATCGACCTGGCCCGGGTATCCTGGAAGGACATTGACCTCATCCCGTCAGTTGAGGATGCCTGGGCATTCTTTAAAAGTAACTTCCTCACCATTTTAGATAAGCATGCTCCGTTCAAAAAATTCAGAACTAAGAACAGATATAGCCCTTGGTTCACTCCAGACTTGACTGCCCTCGACCAGCACAAAAACATCCTGTGGCGGACTGCAATAGCGTCGAATAGTCCCCGCGATATGCAACTGTTCAGGGAAGTCAGGAACCAATACACGCAGTCAGTCAGGAAAGCTAAAGCCAGCTTCTTCAGGCAGAAATTTGCTTCCTGTAGCTCCAACTCCAAAAAGTTCTGGGACACTGAAGTCCATGGAGAACAAGAGCACCTCCTCCCAGCTGCCCACTGCACTGAGGCTAGGTAACACGGTCACCACCGATAAATCCATAATTATCGAAAACTTCAACAAGCATTTCTCAACGGCTGGCCATGCCTTCCGCCTGGCTGCTACTCCAACCTCGGCCAACAGATCCGCCCCCCCCCCCCGCAGCTACTCGCCCAAGCCTCTCCAAGTTCTCCTTTACCCAAATCCAGATAGCAGATGTTCTGAAAGAGCTGCAAAACCTGGACCCGTACAAATCAGCTGGGCTTGACAATCTGGACCCTCTATTTCTGAAACTATCCGTCGCCATTGTCGCAACCCCTATTACCAGCCTGTTCAACCTCTCTTTCATATCGTCTCAGATCCCCAAGGATTGGAAAGCTGCCGCAGTCATCCCCCTCTTCAAAGGGGGAGACACCCTGGACCCAAACTGTTACAGACCTATATCCATCCTGCCTTGCCTATCTAAGGTCTTCGAAAGCCAAGTCAACAAACAGGTCACTGACCATCTCGAATCACACCGTACCTTCTCCGCTGTGCAATCTGGTTTCCAAGCCGGTCACAGGTGCACCTCAGCAATGCTCAAGGTACTAATCGATATCATAACGGCTATCGATAAAAGACAGTACTGTGCAGCAGTCTTCATCGACCTTGCCAAGGCTTTCGACTCTGTCAATCACCATATTCTTATCGGCAGACTCAGTAGCCTTGGTTTTTTTGATGACTGCCTTGCCTGGTTCACCAACTACTTTGCAGACAGAGTGCAGCGTGTCAAATCGGAGGGCATGCTGTCCGGTCCTCTGGCAGTCTCTATGGGGGTGCCACAGGGTTCAATTCTCGGGCTGACTCTTTTCTCTGTATATATCAATGATGTTGCTCTTGCTGCAGGCAATTCCCTGATCCACCTCTACGCAGACGACACCATTCTATATACTTCCGGCCCGTCCTTGGACACTGTGCTATCTAACCTCCAAACAAGCTTCAATGCCATACAACACTCCTTCCGTGGCCTCCAACTGCTCTTAAACGCTAGTAAAACCCTAGTAAAACTGACTATCCTACTGATCTACAAAATTGCTTCCAACACTCTACTCAGCAAACTGGATGCAGTTTATCACAGTGCCATCCGTTTTGTCACTAAAGCACCTTGTACCACCCACCACTGCGACTTGTATGCTCTAGTCGGCTGGCCCTCGCTACATATTCATCGCCAGACCCACTGGTTCCAGGTCATCAACAAGCCCATGCTAGGTAAAGCTCCGCCTTATCTCAGTTCACTGGTCACGATGGCGACACCCACCCGTAGCACGCGCTCCAGCAGGTGTATCTCACGGATCATCCCTAAAGCCAACACCTCATTTGGCCGCCTTTCGTTCCAGTTCCCTGCTGCCTGTGACTGGAACGAATTGCAAAAATCGCTGAAGTTGGAGACTTTTATCTCCCTCACCAACTTCAAACATCTGCTATCTGAGCAGCTAACCGATCGCTGCAGCTGTACATAGTCTTATCGGTAAATAGCCCACCCAATTTTACCTACCTCATCCCCATACTGTTTTTATTTATTTACTTTTCTGCTCTTTTGCACACCAATATCTCTACCTGTACATGACCATCTGATCATTTATCACTCCAGTGTTAATCTGCAAAATTGTAATTATTTGCCATCCTCCTCATGCTTTTTGCACACAATGTATAGACTCTTTTTTTCTACTGTGTTATTGACTTGTTTATTGTTTACTCCATGTGTAATTCTGTGTTGATGTCTGTTCACACTGCTATGCTTTATCTTGGCCAGGTCGCAGTTGCAAATGAGAACTTGTTCTCAACTAGCCTAACTGGTTAAATAAAGGTGAAATAAAAAAAATATGTATGTATGTATGTATGTATGTATGTACACAAAACTCATTTTCTCCCAAGTCCCTAAAAGTATTTTTCTAAGCTGCATGTATATAATTATAAAAGTCAGAAATTCTAAGAAACATATCTAAAGTCAACAACAAATCCTGCAAGCCCGGTGTAAAAATATCTTCCTGTAGTCTCGGACTGTAGCCTTGGGACCTCAGATTTTCACTTTACCACATACAGGCATAGTCTGCATTTACCCCATTGGACACATCCTGATGTATATATTTATAATAAATTAATAACAATCACCATTATTCACTCAGTTTTTTTTTTTTTTTTTTTTCTATTACAAAGTATGTCATTTCCTTTAAGAGCTGTGTTGGGCAGCTGAGCCTAAACCACGCTGCTGGAAACTCGCAAACCACGCTCCTCCCTAAACCACGCTCCTCCCTAAACCACGCTCCTGGAAACTCCGGTTGTAAAACAATGCCAAACATGCAATTGAAGGAGAAGATAAATAAACATGGTAGCAATGGAACTAGGACCCAGTCTTTTTTCTTTTTTTTTACGACTGAAACTGCTTTCAAAAGTGTTTTCCCGCGATTGCATTAAGAATTGTAGTACATTGACTGCTTGTCAGAATAAATATTCCTCTCGAGGCGCATGTATCTCGCATAAAAAGACAACAAGCCGACTAGGTAAATAGGTAAACTATTATACTATGGGGTTGTCCGATTTTGTTTTAACATTATATGGCAAAAATAGAAGCACTGAAAAGTTCCATTCTGAGTGATAAAGTATAAGTTTTTGAATGACTTAGCCAGCAGCTAGGGTCCGAGGTGAGCGCTGTGGTGATGTGACTTTCATTTCTTTCATCTGATCATCAGTGTCATCCACAATCATGCATGTCAGTTCAGTGCACACAGCATCACAGAGAAAATAAAATATTTCAGAATACATTTATCTGGGAATATATTTCACAGAAGTCTGTATTAGGCTGTGTCACCTGCACGAGTGCAGACATTTTTAATGGACATCTACAATGATCTCAAAAACGACCTCTTCAGAATCCATATGATGGAAATCTGTCACAATGACGGAACTTTAACCCTTGGGATCAGGTCAAAAAGAGGATGTTTAAATATCTGTCCTGTTTCACACATGTACAAGTGTGTAACCTGTACAGTGTGTGGTGTGAAACGGAAATGTGTTTTTTGCATATCACACTCCCCTGGAGATACTCCGATAGGGGTCAGCCATTATTGATGGTGACCCAGGAGAAATTGGGGTTAAGTGCCTTGCTCAGTAGCAAATCAACAAATGTGTTTTACTGGGGATTCGAACGAGTAACATTTTGGTTACTGGCCAAACGCTCTAACCGCTAGGCTACTTGCAACCTCATGTAGGAGCAGCAAAACACATGTAAACTAAATAACGTCTTCTTGTGCAGAGCGCAACATACCTGTATGTTAGTGCCACAGCGCGGGCAGCCTTTACAGTTCTCATAGAGCCAGTCCCTGCTGAAGGACTCCTCCACGGCACGCTGGATAACCCGCTTCCCAAAACGCTGCTCCATGAACTTCTTCCCCTCGGCACTGGCAGAGATATACTCATCCCTTAGGCCTCGCAGCTCATCTACATGGCAGGAGAGAGGCCCCTCTTAATACCAAAACCATTATTCTAACCTCCATTTAGATTGTGCACAGCATATAACTCATTAAACATGTCAGGTAATATAATATAGACTATGTAATACAATGTACAATTATTTCCTTTACCTGCTGTGACCTTGCAGTGGGACAGGCCGTGGTATCCACGTTTGCAGAGGGTGCAGAAGGCATACTGACAGGCAGGGCAGATGCCCATGGTGGTGTCTTGCTCCACCATCACAGCCTGACAACATGACTGGCGAGGGCAGTACACCACATCAGCCATCAGGTCCAGGCTGGACTGAAGCAGGAGACGGTCATAACGAGTAAACAACTCCTCCCCGACAAGGAGCTTGACCTGTACAAGGGGGAGTGTATTAGTCAGTACTCATAAGAGGACCATAAGAGCTCATTTAAGAGTTCAGTCAAAAGTTACCTGTGAGGGCATAGCCAAGGAGGTGCACTTGGGCTCGGGGCAGTTAAGACACTGAACGTTGCCGTCGCGGATCTGAATCCCGAAGTACTCTGTCATGCAGGCCTTGCAGTACACGTGCTGGCATTCCTTGAAGCACAGGCAGCTCGAGCCCAGCTTCTCCATGAAGCAGATGCTACAGCAGAACGCCTTGCCGTCAAACACCTTCTGCCTTTGAGCTTCGTCAAAGTCCAGTAGCTGAGGTAGGATATCAGTACGGGGGTCCACCACCAGCACAGCACGGGGGTCCAGCTCCAGCAGAGACTCCAGTTTGCCTTCCTCCCCGATTATAGTCCCCGCCTGCTTCACAGCAGCCTTGCTTCTCTTCGAGTCAACCGGAGCCTTGCCTGCCTTAACAACCTCTAGTGGAGACTTGACATCCAGGAAGGCAAACGCCTCCTCCTTGAGGAACTGGATCCATGTGTAGACGACAACACAGCCCTGGTTCTCCCCCCACAGCTCATCTAGACGCTTGCAGAGAGAAGTCATCTGAGGGGTAGAAAACAGGGTTTGTCAGGAAGACAAGGGGAACGTTGTTGAAAGATGTTATTTGATTTCGTACAATGGTGCGTCTGCCTCACCTGGTCCCTTGACAGCCATTTGGAACTTAGTGTATAGACCGGAGATGAGGAGGAAGGGTAGTCGGCAGGAAGTTCAAAGTTAAGCACCAGGGGAGGTAGGAAAGATACGTCATATTCTGTGTGCTTGTCTCCTGACAGAAAGAAACACATTCAATTTCAGGTTGTTGTTGATTAAAACAATTTTTTTTTTTTTTTAAAGGAACAAGTAGTATTAATGTAGAGGAAAGGAAACACAGCCTTACCTTTGACTATCAACTTGAAATTAGGAGGAAGTTCAAGGCATAGTTGTATTTCTCCGCCTTGTGCCGATTCAGCTCCGTGACACTCCTCTTCGTCGTAAATACTCGCTAGAGCAAGCAGCTCATCCTTCTGCGCTGCCTGGTCCTCCGACATTCACATTCCTGTGAGGCAACAACAGTAAAATTAAACCATAGAAAGAAGAATGAATAGAACGTCGCCATTCATGTCAATGATGGTATGATGGGTGGACTGGTGGCCATTGCGAGCGTACCTATAGGATCAAAGCAGTAAGTTTACCTATCAATCTGTGCTGTGATGTCTTCAGTCAACCACAGATGATCCGTTATATATACACCTGATACTGTAGTGGCCACTCTAGCAATGAAAAGAAATGTCTTCAAAAATGGAAGGCAGTCAGGAGGCAAGATTAGGTGGGACCATTTTAGCCAATGAGAGTGCAGATACGCCAGCAACTTTAATATTCACGTTGACTAAGAGACTGACTCCAAGACCACTGAATTGATAAATCTTTTGAGCTCTATGGACTTGTTATCCAACATGTTACTGGACCTGGTTATTACCAAGGGGCTTTCTATTGATATATCCTCTATTGTTGATGTTGCTTTATCTGATCACCACTGTCTTTTTTACTACCTTGTTGCCCATAGCACAGGGTAATACTGAACACATTAAGAAACACTATCTTACCTCTGAAGTTGCTACAGAATCAGCTATTATGCCTGCCTCGTGATGATTTAGTTGATAACTTTAATAGTAAATTAAGGGCAACCATTGATGCCATAACTCCAGTACGGTTGAAAAGGGCCACTTCCAATCGGAGAGCGCCTTGGATGAGGAAACTAATAAATTAAGAGAAATTACACAAAGACAGAGCAGAAGTGGAGAAAGTCATAGTTGCAAGTCCATTATGATATTCTGATAGAGCAACTAGGCAAATATAACAAGGCAATTAGAAATGTCAGACGTGCACATTCTTCTAACTACATCACTATTATTCAGACTAATTAGAGAGTGCTCTTCTCGACCATTGATGGCCTGAAATTAGGGCTGGGTGATATATTGAATAAATTCAAATGTATGTTTTTGCGCAAAATTCCAAAATGCCTGTTTTGCAAGAATCAAGGTTTTATTATTTTTAATTTGTATATCTGCTTGTTCTCATGTCTAAACTCCTTTGCTCCTCTGGGCACCTTGCCATTTACACCAGAGATCTGTTTATAATGACGAGATTCATATCTCCACCCTAACAATGGGAGTCGTTGTCCCAAATGCAGGAAGGCAGGCAATATAAGCCCATAGAAATGCCTTGGCCTTATTTTAGCAAGAGTGAAACCTCTCGCAGCACCTCTTCCTTTTTGGTTTACACGCACCAAGCCCCTCCCCCTGCCTCTCACGCCAACAAAGTTGAGAGATCACATCTTCCTCTCTGACAAGCAGTTTCAACTAGGGCTGGGCAATATGGGCTAAAAATTGAATCAATTTTTTTTTTTTCAAACTTATGGGCGATTCACTAATATAGAAAACACACCACACCTTTCTTTAAATAAGTTTTACTATTAAAACAGGTAAAATACACTGCATTTCAACAGTCAGCAATAATCTAATGAATGCAGGGCTTGTGAAGTTATACCTAGGCTAAATATAAGCCTTCCACAACCATAAGGCCCAATAATAATTTAATTAATAATTTCTCCTGCTTTTTTTGTTTTTGCAATAGTCACTAATCTGGCTTTCAAGTCGGTCTCTGAAAATGTCATTTTTTGTTACAAATGTAACTAGAACCATGCATAATGCACATTCACTAATAGTGACACTGGTAGCAGGC
Organism: Oncorhynchus masou masou; assembly: GCF_036934945.1. Taxonomy (NCBI): domain Eukaryota; kingdom Metazoa; phylum Chordata; class Actinopteri; order Salmoniformes; family Salmonidae; genus Oncorhynchus; species Oncorhynchus masou. The sequence continues at coordinate 85,633,644 of NC_088223.1, read as the reverse complement.
ATTAGGCTATAGAGAATGAATACAGGTCTCATCAACTATTTCTCAAGCCCACGTGATAGTGATTAGCCAGCTAATCTTTAGATTTAAAGTTTAGCCAACTTGACTAGACAGCTAGTATAACAATCTTTGGCTAAAATACTGCTAGCAGTACGTGGTACCCCAATGCTGCGAGTGACAAACTGAGAATTCATTTTTCCAGAATCAATGTTCATTAATACTTGTTTTAGTAGTGTCTGCTCTGCACACAATTTGAGTAGTTGAGACATAAAAAGGGTATCGTTAGAAAAGTGTACTTATCCTTTATTACACTAAAATAATGTCTCAATGCGTTGGTGTCCATATGACAGATTCTGTTGGAACAAAGCTGAAATGCAAATGCAAGCGAGTTGAAAGTAAATATTTCAGCTTTTATTTTCATAGGATTTTTAATTTGTTTTTTCCTGTGATGCACATTGCATTTCATGTATGACATGTTTTGTATAAATAAAGCTTGATTTGATAGCTTACTTCTTGCTCTAATTTTTGTTTGCCTCTTTCTTTGCATCCTCACTGCCCCTCAGTCCTACCAATCATTATTAGAGCCAACACAATAAGGGAGAGAAACAAGCAAACAATTTCAGAAAGAGGATCAATCGGTGTGCTTTCTCTGGGTATATAGTTAGGGCTCAAAATTAATAGGTGTCCCGTCGTCCATGGATAAACAAAATATGTCTGGGATGGTTCAGATTGTGGGAATGTTCTAGAACAATATTACGAATTGTGCTGAACTATCGCCTACAAAAACACCCCCCAGAGAGAGCGAGAGAAAGACAGACAGCTGCATGTGAGCTCACATTTTTTAACATATTTTTTTTTACAAAAGGATAGATTTGGAGGTAGATAAACTTGGATTTTTCAGCAGGTACATATCCAGGATGCTACCCTCCACAGCATGGCCTTCGCTCCAGATCAAAACTCCAAACCTACAACCTAATTTTGACCAAAATTAACCAGAGATTACTGCTGCCAAGGTTTCCTTTTTCCAAGCTATACATAGGGTGCTCTAGCAAACAAACAGAGACCTGAGGACACCAACCAACCTGGAACTGAGTAAATAGTGTTGTTTGATGGTATTTTGAAAGCCCAGAAAAGAAAAAAAAGTACATGACAATAATATTTTACTTTACAGGGACTGAATGCTGAGTTAAGGCTCCAAGGACAAATTCAATCATCACTAAGGTGTGAATAAAAAGGTGTCGAGGCCTTTGGGCCCAACAAGTGGCAGGAGTCTTTGAAGCATCCTCTGAAGCCCCCACCTGCTGTTCAAAGACCATTTACTGCCATTTTCTACATTTCTGCCTCCAGAAATAAAAGCTTCTCCCGTTGCCTGCTGCTTGGATGCCACCTGGCGATCTGTTCACCGTCTGCACTGGCCCGTCTCTCCGTCTGGTACAGGTACCCCCACCACACTCCCCCCTCTCCCGAGCTTTCGCTCGCCTCCAGCACACGCGCACTGTTGTGGCGAGTGACTCTGAACTTACAAAGGCTAGCTCTAAGTAGTTTAAATATTCACATTTTTTTCTTGTGCATTTTGCCTCACGACTCCTGCATATGTTGTTGACTACAAACTTTCTTACCCAACCGTGGGACAGACTGTTTGTTCCCACACTTGAGACTGACTCTATTGGATACATACTTTTGGCCTCCCATCCTATTCTAACCACCTCTCGCCAGCTTTTTTATTCAAATCAAACTTTGTCACGTGCCGAATACAACAAGTGTAGACTTTACCGTGAAATGCTTACTTACAAAGCTCTTAACTCTTCTTGAACTGCACTGTTGGTTCAGAAAATATTTACCAAGTAATAATTTAAAAAATGACTAACAATTATGAGGTTATATACAGGGGGCACCAGTACTGAGCCAGTGTGCGGGGGTACAGGTTAGTTGAGGTCATTTGTACATGTAGGTGGGGGTGAAGATAATAAACAGCGAGCAGCAGCAGTGTACAAAAGGCAGGGGGGGGGGGGGGGGGGGGTCAACGTAAATTGCCTGGTGGTGATTTTATTAAATTGTTCAGCATTCTTATGGCTTGGGGGTAGAAGCTGCTGAGGAGCCTCTTGGTCCTTTACTTGGTGCTCCGGTACCGCTTGCCATGCGGTAGCAGAGAAAACAGTCTGACTTGGGTGACTGGAGTCTGACACCACCTATTATATAGGTCCTGGATGGCAGGAAGCTTGTCCCCAGTGATGTACTGGGCCATTCGCACTACCCAATGTAGCGCCTTACGTTCTAATGCCAAGCAGGAAATACCAGGAAATGATGCAACCGGTAAGGATGCTCTCGATAGTGCAGCTGTAGAACTTTTTGAGGATCTGGGGACCCGGTCTTGGTATGTTAGGACCATGATAGTTTGTTGGTGATGTGGACACCAAGGAACTTGAAGCTCTCGACCCGCTCCACTACGGCCCAGTCGATGTTAATGGGGGCCTGTTCGGAAAGCCTTTTCCTATAGTTCACGATCAGCTCCTTAGTCTTGCTCACATTGAGGGAGAAATTGTTTTCCTGGCACCACACGGCCAGGTCTCTGACCTCCTCCCTATAGGCCATCTCATCGTTGTCAGTGATCAGGCCTACCACTATTGTGTCGTCAGCAAACTTAATGAGTCGTCGTGATTGGCCATGCAGTCGTGGCTGAACAGGGAGTACAGGAGGGGACTAAGTACCCACCCATGAGGGGCCCCTCTGTTAACCACGTCTCAGTAATGACCAACACATCTGGATTGGAGCTGTGAACACACACTTTCAATTGATCTATTTTTAGGTAATAAGCTTCTAGTGTTAACGTGCAGAAAACCCAGGCTTTTACAAAAGCAGAAATCAGTGAAGTGGATATCAGAGCACAAGTCAGAATTGGGGCTAACAACAGTAGATGGGCCAGGGTGTACATGCACATTTCCAGATAACATAAACAATGCTATCAAGGCATGGCACAGGACAGGGAGAGCTCTAGAGTGCTGTTTTATGACATCTGAATGTGCATCAGATGGCAACAAGATCATATTGTATAGCATTTTCATTAGGTAACATGAACGCTATCGGTAGCCGACGTGAACAAAACCTTTAAAACAGGTCAACATTCACAAAGCCACTGGGCCAGAAGGATTTCCAGGACGTGTACTCAAAGCATGCGCGGAGCAACAGGCAAGTGCCTTCACTGACATTTTCAACCTCTCCCTGACCGAGTCTGTAATAGCTACGTGTTTCAAGCAGACCACCATAGTCCCTGTGCCCAACGAAGTGAAGGTAACCTGCCTAAATGATTACCGCCCCATGGCACTCACGTCGGTAGCCATGAAGTGCTTTGAAAGGCTGGTCATGGCTCACATCAACAACATCCTCCCGGACACCCTAGTCCCACTCCAATTCGCATACCGCCCCAACAGATCCACAGATGAAGCAATCGCACTCCACACTGCCCTTTCGCACCTGGACAAAAGGAACACCTATGTGAGAGTGCTGTTCATTGACTACAGCTCAGCGTTCAACACCATAGTACCCACAAAGCTGAGACTAAACACCTCCCCCTGCAACTGGATCCTGGACTTCCTGATGGGCCGCCCCCAGGTGGTAAGAGAAGGCAACAACACGTCTACCATGCTGATCCTTAAGGCCAAGGTGTGGGCCTTTCAGCTGAGGAATGGAAGGCTGGTGCACTTCTCCAGGTTTGGGAAAAGGTCGCAAAACATCGGAAACAAAGATACTTTGAAAAGTTTCCCCTCCTTTCATCCTGCACACTTAAGGTGAAGGTCTACTTTGGGTCAACATCTCTGTGAGATGGCCTTTTCACAAATTAAAATAACCAAGTCAAAGAACAGGTCTTGTCTAACTAATTAGATATCTCACAGACCGTGTCAGACTTGCTGTGTCAAACTATGAGGCAGACTACAGAGCTGATAGTGTGCAATCACAGCCATCACATTGAATGTGTGTGTGTGGGGAGGGGGATCTCATCCACAGACATCAGTGTGAGTGAGAATTGCCAGTTTGAAATCTGTTGTAGGCTCTATTGATAACAAAAGGATATGATCCGTGTTGCGTGTTCTTCAAAAAGGGAAAGTGAAACAGTACATGATTGGCTTAGGCCTGTATTTGACTGATTGAGGTTATATATGAATGGTGAATGAGTAATAGGCCTGTAGAAATATTGAAAAATGTAATATGACTTAAAATGTTGAATGGTAGTTGAACTTCTGATTATACTATTTGTATAATCAAATAAATAATTTGCTTGTGACTGACAGGTAACAAAATAAAGAATGTCAAAGTGGAACTACATTGTGGCCTTGTTTTTTCTTGATTTTTTGCAAACGGTAGATCTTGGTTAACATTTGGACTTGGGATGTGATCTTAGGCTTGAAGAGGTTGGTGACCACTGTGGTAGACCATTCCATTCTTGTGGGCCGGCTAAGGAGGACTGGTGTCTAACTACCTCTCTCAAAGAGTGCAGTGTATGAAGTCCGAAAATTGTCTCAGCCACTGCCTGTCTCCAAGGGAGTACCCCAAGGCTTCAATTTACATCAACAACATAGCTCAGGCAGTAGGATGCGCTCTCATCCATTTACATGCAGATGATACAGTAATACTCAGCTGGCCCCTCCCCGGACTTCGTGTTAAATGCTCTAAAACAAAGCTTTCTTAGTGGCCAACAAGCTTTCTCTACCCTTAACCTTGTTCTGAACACCTCCAAAACTAAGGTCTGGTAAGGTGTGGTAAGAAGAATGCCCAATGTAGAGCCCATTGAAGGTTTAGAGCCCAATGTAGTCACCTCATACAAGTACTTGGGAGTATGGCTAGACGGTGCACTGTCCTTCTCTCAGCACATATCAAAGCTGGAGGCTAAAGTTAAATCTAGACTTGGTTTCCTCTATTGTGATCACTCCTCATTCACCCCAGCTGCCAAACTAACCCTGATTCAGATGACCATCTTACCCATGCTAGATTACGGAGACAGAATTTACAGATCGGCAGGTCAGAGTCTCGAGCGGCTAGATGTTCTTTACCAGTCGGTCATCAGATTTGCCATCAATTCCCCGTATAGGACACATCACCACTCTATACTCATCTGTAAACGGTAATCTCTGTATATCCGTCGCAAGACCCAATGGTTGATGCTTATTTATAAAACCCTCGTAGGCCTCACTCCCACCTCATATCTACTGCAGCCCTCATCCTCCACATAAAACGCCCATTATGCCAGTCACATTCTGTTAAAGGTCCCCAAAGCGCACACATCCCTGGGTCGCGTCTCTTTTCAGTTCACTGCAGCTAGTGACCGGAACGAGCTGCAACAAAACACTCAAACTGGACAGTTTTATCACAATCTCTTCATTCAAAGACATGACAAACATGACTGGCCTTTAGCCAATATTTACGTAATTAAAAGTCTTGTTATAGTTTGGCTACATTCTCTGGCACCTCCCTCATGTCAGATAGCATTGGTGTGAACATGAGGCTGTAATCAATATGCATTTATACAACAGGTGGGTTTAATCCTGATTGGTTAAAACCGCATTCCAGCCGGTGTCTATTCCACAAGTTGCCACCAGCTAAATCTATGATGCACCATCTGACTGCGCAATCCACTATCAGTCCAGCCAGGCAACTTATAAACTTTATCTACATTATAAAAAGCATCTAGACATCTCACATTTCTTTTAGACTAACATTTTGTTTTCAACAGCGAAGATTTGTATAAATAAGTTTCTCCGACATTTGCAACATTGAATTTGTTTAAATATTAAATCTTCTGCTGTCCCATAGTAACGAACCAGTCGAAATCATGAACCGGCTGGCATCATTTTTATGGATATATAAAAAATTTAAGTCAATTTAAAAAAAGGTACAATGAAACGCAGCTTGTTTGCAGTCTTTCCAGCTTCAGTTTGAAGTGATTGTGTTTGTTGGCTAGCTCCCCTGAACAAGTGTCCTTACGAGTGAGCATTTTCTATTCCAGGTGAAATCGCGCCTCATTAGCTCATTGTTATGGATGTATCCAAATAAATGTCACTAGAAAACAGCTTAAACAAATGCAGCTACTTTGCGGTTATTCTGGCTGTACTTTTTGACATGACTAAGTTAGCCGTAGTTGGCTAGCTAGCAAGCATGGGATAAGAACATTGCCAGCCAGTATGGCAATGGAATATTTAGAATGAACCACTGGGTCGTGTCTCTAGAAACCCTAGATTTGTGACGGGACTAGATCTTGTGGAAGGATGAAATAGTATGAAAATTTGTCAGTCATCACTTGAATATGTTGGTAACCCATTGTATAAAATTGATAATGCCCTCAAAGCCGGTGTTGAGGATATTCCCTGCCCTCAACTTCATCTCGGGCATAACACCCTTGCCAATATTTCCCCCAAACACCGGCTTCTCTGGCATTATTCCTGAAATATCTTTGGCTATAATTTTACATGTAGCCTAATTATTTATATAATTATGCAGAATGTATAAAAATTTTATTCAAATGTTGGATTTTTTAGAAACAAATTAAAATGTGAATTTCTGGCTCAGTTGACAGCACCATTTATCTGTCAGTAGTATGCTACTCTTATTTGCCTTTTAAATCACTATGAATGACCTCGGTCCTATGAGTGGACCCATGTTAGCATATCAAAACATATTTTTTTAATTTGGGATGGTTCATCTTCAGTTTGGGACAGATTAAAATTGCACTTTGGGACGGTGACAAAAAAAAGTTAGTCTCGAGCCCTGTATCTAGCAAGCTAGCTAGCTAACATTGGCCATCAAATTTAAGTCAGGAGAGAGTGGTGCGCAGAGGTGAGGCCAGAGAGGAACCAATTAACTCTTACTAACAAATTATTGATTGATTAATAGTAAAATAAAAATGAACTCTTGATGGATCTCCTCTCTCTCCTTCCCAGTGGGATGGATGGCAGTGGAGGCTGCGGAGGGGAGGACGGCTCATAATAACGGTTGGAATGGAGCAAATGGGTTTGATACCATTCCACCAACAGCGCTCCAGCCATTACCACGAGCCCATCCTCCCCAATTATGGTGCCACCAACCTCCTGTGGATGACTCGGACATCAGGCTGCAGCACAACATTAATTGACATTTTTCTGAAACTGGTTGTCAGTCACAGAGGCTGCGACTATATACTAATTTTGGGGACTTAAAACCAATTAATTGTTACAAAAGGTAAAGGGAAAAAAAGTATCTTTGCAATCAGCAAAAACATATGTTGGCGCTTTAAGGGTTAACCAGTGTATCCAGAATAGCACTGGTGAAGCTGTGTCTGTAGGTCATGGTGGTTGGAACAGAGAAAGAAAAGAAACACAGCTAGTGGGGATGAGGGCTCACCCTCTGCACACACCTGTTGGTTTTATGTACTGAGCTGAGGGGGTGATCCAAAAATAATGCCTATTAAGTGGCCTATTTGTTCCTCAAAACCACAACTGGCCATAGAAGGGATTTGCTGATTTGAGATTTAAAGCAATGGAACGTCTAAACATTGCATTTTGTTTATGCCACCTTTGTGAATTTTACATTATACTAACAGCAAATCAGAACAATGTATGTCAAAGCACTTAGCCAGCTAAAGTTATATCAAATTTTATTGGTCACATACAAATGGTTAGCAGATGTTAATGCGAGTGTAGCGAAATGCTTGTGCTTCTAGCTCCGACAGTGCAGTAAATATCTAACAATTCCCCAACAACTACCTAATACACACAAATCTAAAGGGATGGAATAAGAATATGTACATATAAATATGGATAAGCGATGGCCGAGCGGCATATCATCTCATATGTAAGATAAGTAAACATTATTAAAGTGGCATTGTTTAACGTGACAAGTGAGTCTGTAGGCAGCAATAGAGCCCGGTAGGATGCTCTCAATTGTGCATCTTTAAGAGTTTGTCAAGGTTTTAGGTGACAAGCCAAATTTCTTCACCTCGCTGTGTGTGAGTGAACCAGGAGATTATCCGTGGTGTACGCCGAGGAACTTAAAATGGGGGTGCTCCCTCTGCTGTTTCCTGAAGTCCATGATAATCGTTTTTTTTTTTTTTTTTTACATTGGGTGAGAGGTTGTTTTCCTGACACCACACTCAGAGTGCCCTCACCGCCTCCCTTTAGGCTGTCTCGTCGTTGTTGGTAATCAAGCCCACTACTGTTGTGTCGTCTGCAAACTTGATGATTGAGTTGAAGGTGTGCATGGCCACACAGTCATGGGTGAACAGAGAGTACAAGAGGGGGCTGAGCACGCAACCTTGTGGGGCCCCAGTGTTGAGGGTCAGCAAAGTGGAGATGTTTCCCACCTTCACCACCTGGGGGCAGCCCATCAGAAAGTCCAGAACCCAAATGCACAGGGCGAGGTTGAGACCCAGGGCCTCCAGCTTAATGATGAGCTTGGATGGTACTGTGGGGTTGAATACTTTTGTAAGAATGCTGTACATACAGCTCAGCATTCCTCATGTCCAGATGGGATAGGACAGTGTGCAGTGTGATGGCGATTGCATCTGTGGACCTGTTGGGGCTAGGGTGGCAGTGGTTGTCTAGGGTAGCAATAAGGTGGAGGTGATAGGATCCTTGACTAGTCTCTCAAAGGACTTAATGATGACAAGTGAGTACTACGTGGCAATAGTCATTTAGTTCAGTTATATTTGCCTTCTTGGGGGGGTTTATACACAGCTGTGACGATAACTGACGAGAATTCTCTTGGGAGATAATATGGTCGGCATATGATTGTAAGGAATTCTAGGTCAGGTGAACAGAAGGAGTTGATATGTTGTTATTGTTACACCATGAGTCATTAATCATGAAGCATACACCCCCGCTCTTCTTCCCAGAGAGATGTTTATTTCTGTCAGCGCAACGCATGAAGAAACCCGGAGGCAGTACAGACTCCGACAACATAGCCCTTGAGATCGTATTAGGGCCTAGGGTTGTTACAGAGTTACTTATGAGCATAGTTCTAGTTGAAACTGTGTAGCTTCCATACTAGTTAGTCAGGTAACGTTAACATGTCTTAAGATTATAACATTAGATCAGCTTTTCACCCAAACTCGGTCCTGGGGACCCCAAGGTGTGAATGTGTTGGTTTTTCCCCCCTAGCACTACACAGCCAATTCAAATAATCAAAGCCAAGGTACAAATCTGTCGTTCTGCCCCTGAACAGGCAGTTAACCCACTGTTCCTAGGCCGTCATTGAAAATAAGAATTTGTTCTTAACTGACTTGCCTAGTAAAATAAAATAAAAAGCTTGATGATTAGTTGTTTCTATGAATCAGCTGTGTAGTGTTAGGGAAAAAAACAAAACGTGCCTCACTTGTGGTCCCCTGGACCGCATTTCGGAAACCCTGTGTTAGTTGATTCTCTTTAACAAGGGTGTCAAACTCATTCCATGGGGGGGGCCCATGTCTTCGGTGATAGTTAGGCAGATCAATTAGGATATTTTTTTTCATGAATTGATCTTTTTACCAATCACATCAAAAAAGATCTGATGTAATGTGTTAAAATACCAATTAGTGGGAGAAAAGAAAAATCAGAATTGGGCTGCCAGTCTAAACCTAACTATCACAGCCAGTGTAACTTTATAGAAAACAAAAACCAGCTGACATGTCCCTCCATGGAATGAGTTTGACACCCTGTTAAAGAGAATAAACTCACAGGGTGTCCCAAAAGCAGTCCCAGGGACCCAAGGGGTGCACGTTTTGGTTTTTGCGCTACTACACAGCTGATTCAAAGGAACAACTAATCGTCAAGCTTTGATTATTTGAATCCGATGTGTAGTGCTAAAGAAAACGTCCACCCCTGGACTGAGTTTGGGGGTAAAAACGTCCACCCCTGGACTGAGTTTGGGGGTAAAAACGTATCTAACGTTATCTAGCTAGAAACGTTAACTGACTAACAAGTATGGAAGCTAGCAACCGACACGGCTTCAAATAGAAATAACTATGTTCGAGAGTGGCTCAGTAACAACACTAGGCCCTAACACGATCTCAAGGGCTAACTGCCTTGACCGTCGTATTGATAGTAGCTAAATTAGCTAACTAATGTTAACAGCATACTAGTAGGTAACTCACCGTTTGTTAGGCTAGAAATGTTGGCCTACACACCTTCATTTGTTAGCTGTAGTAGCTATCATGAGTAATCAGTCACTGGTTAAAATATGTAGATTACAAGCATTTTCTTAGATTGTGGTAATGTAACTATGTGTTATTTACCTTATATTCCAGCCTCACTAAAGACTTTTGGATGATGACATACTTCTGTCGCGTTCCCGACTGGAAACTCGTTGGAAGATGATGCTGCGTTCAAGACAAATCGGACATTTCCGACCTGGAAACAAACTCTTTGGTACGCATAATGGAGCGTCCTTAGATCTGCCAGGCAATGGGTGGAGTGAATGGTATCAAACACATGGACACCATATATGTGTTAGATGCCATTCCATTTATGCCATTACTGTGAGCCGTCTTCCCCAATTAAGGTGCCACCGGCTGCCTGACCCGCAGGATGCCGGTGCGGAGTGACCATGTTGTGGAGTGCAGCCTTAACCCAAGGGTAAATTATGACCCCAAGTGGCCAAAGGCCTTTGTCAAACAACTAGTTACTGACAAAAAAAAACATTATTTACAATGATTTCTGTAGTAATATGGCGGAATTAAAATTAATATATTTTGTATATTAGTGGTGCCACTAAACTGAAAATGTGGACTCAATAGTAAACTGTGTGATAAAAGCACCAAATTTCGCACAGATGCATCCTGTGGGTGGCAGCCACTATAACTAAAAAATAACTCAAAGATGTAAATATATATTTAGCTTCCAGTCAAGGTCTCTATACCGAGTCGAGTCTCATCTTTCAGATGTAATTGGAACTGAGTTCATAGCCCATATCATTCCAAAGTTAGAGCTAAAAGTCTAACTGGCACCCATATCGTTGGCCATCTTTGGTCATACCGGTATGTCACATTAGCTCAATCGCCAATTTCTCAGCCTCTGACTGTTATTCATTCAAAGTGTTGTATTTGTGTGACAGACAAATGTTCATAAGTGGCTAGGATGAAATTTATCAAAATATCTGTTAAAAACATGAAAAATATTTTTAAAAACATCAAATTTCACTATAAATGTGAACATTTTAAAATACACTGGTTAAAAAAATAAAGGGAACACTTAAACAACACAATGTAACTCCAAGTCAATCACACTTCTGTGAAATCAAACTGTCCACTTAGGAAGCAACACTGATTGACAATAAAGTTCACATGATGTTGTGCAAATGGAATAGACAACAGGTGGAAATTATAGGCATTTAGCAAGACACCCCCAATAAAGGAGTGGTTCTGCAGGTGGGGACCACAGACCACTTCTCAGTTCCTATGCTTCCTCTGGCTGATGTTTTGGTCACTTTTGAATGCTGGCGGTGCTTTCACTCTAGTGGTAGCATGAGACGGAGGTCATACAGGCACGTGGAGGCCACACACACACTACTGAGCCTCATTTTTACTTGTTTTAAGGACATTACATTAAAGTTGGATGAGCCTGTAGTGTGGTTTTCCACTTTAATTTTGAGTGTGACTCCAAATTCAGACCTCCATGAGTTGATAAATTTGATTTCCATTTATAATGTGCGATTTTGTCAGCACATTCAACTATGTAAAGAAAAAAAGTATTTAAGAATTTCATTCATTCAGATCTAGGACATTTAATATGTTGGTGCTTTACAGGTTAACCAGTGTATCCAGAATAGTACTGGTGAAGCTGTGTCTGTAGGTCATGGTGGTTGGAACAGAGAAAAAAGAAACCCAGCTAGTGGGGATGAGGGCTCACCCTCTGCACACACCTGTTGGTTTTATGTACTGAGCTGAGGGGGTGATCCAAAATTAATGCCTATTAAGTGGCCTATTTGTTCCTCAAAACCACCACTGGCCATAGAAGGGATTTGCTGATTTGAGATTTAAAGCAATGGAACATCTGAACATTGCATTTTGTTTATGCCACCTTTGTGAATTTGACAGTATAATAACAGCAAACCAGAACTTTGTGGAATTCAATGTGTTCCACTCCAGGTCCCTTGGAGTATTCGCTCACCCAAATTAACATGTTCCTCATTGCATTTTCCCAAAAAAAATTCAAGCACTTGAACATAATTCTCATACACAAATGTATTTATTTTGCTTTTGGTGAGTGGTAACAGCACCAAATTGGTATTCACCATCCATTCACACCATTGTACAGAGTAGAAAAACAAAACAAGGCTATACCAGAGAACAACCCACAGACCATTGCCTTTAAATGTGACAGCCTTATATTGAAATATTGCATGACAGTAATTCAAATCCAATTGAACATATAGACAGATAATTGGTGCCTCTCATCTCTCTGAATACACTAACCTTTATTCCATCCAATTTCTCTCCTATCAGGGTGTCCTCAACATTTATCCAACAGGGAATAAGCATACATTTCAAGCTTCAACCCCCTTCCCCATTCAAACATAAGTTAACATTTTTCACTAAACTTCTGTACTAGTTTTTTCACTGCTTACGACCTCTTAATATTTCAATCTCAGTGGAAATAGGCTAGGGATGCTGAGAACATTCCTTACTAAATGGCCATTGAAGCAATACACAGAAAGCAAGTTTCCATCCTGCGGCACTCACAATATTTGATGTCAAACAGCTTGATCAATATGCATTCATTGTATTCAGCAAAAAATAGTGGAACATGCCAAGAAGGCTGATTGACAGTACTTATAGGAATAGTTTGACTGTGTCATCAAAAGAAAGGCTATAATCAGTAAGAACTCAGAGGTGTGAGGCGGGTGGGGAGAGAAGGCTGGGGCAGCTGCAGCAGTTAGTCAATGTCCATCTCAGGAAGTTTGTTGCCCTCTGCAGATTCAGGAGCCACCGTGCTCCCTGCTGCACCCTTCTCTGGGCTGCCTGGCTGGGCATCTGTGTCCTCCTGTCCATTAATAGGTCCATTCTGCTCTTCCTTCTCATCCTTGGGGATCTCCACTTTGGGCTTGGGTTTTGAGACGATAGGGTTGCAAGCTGAGTAAAGCTCCTAAACAGATGGAAAGAGGATGTTAAAATAACTTTATGAAATATTACCTAGAATTAATTACAATATTAGTGAAATGGTCTTCCTTCCAAAACATGATAATTGTGACAAAACATGCAATGTCTAGTGCAGAGAATCATTGTACCATCTAAACCGCTGTGAAAAATATTTTCAATATCTCCAACTATTGTATTTTCAGCTGTTTGAAGCTGGTGTATAAAACCGAAAGATGCAAACATGAAAATGGTAAGAGCAAAAAGCATAGAAAGAGCACATAGAAGAGATCTACAACTTCTTAGACTTGCTTTCAATAAGAATGACAGATCTACAACTAACATTTGTGTGAACGTGGTCAGGTTCGCCCCCCAAAATTTCAATATTACAGCATTAAGTATATTAAAAAGGAGCTATGTGTTGGAATGGTCTGGGCATACCCCAACAACAGAAGGATGCCGGTCAAAAATATTTGCATGAGTAGACCACTGATGGCCAGCTCATCTTCCTCAGGATGACATCATCCTCAATGAGGAAATAGTAAACCTTTTTGAAACTGTCTGTTTGAGGTGGGGGTTTTGAAGTGTTTTTTCTTCTCCAATTTATGCTTTGGCCACAAATAGGAGTATACGGTGAGTCCACAACATTATTTGGGTACGAGTTGACAGAATATGAAGATTAAAAGGTGAGCTTAGGGATATTCTAAACTTTGGATGACCATATGCCATATTAGGACCTGGAGTTGTCCCCGACCATATGACCTCACCAGGCAGAACGGAGTCCTTGACAGACTATACAAACCTATTGTCTGCACTAACCTTTGTTTTCGCCTGAATCTCCTGGACTTTGACGGCAGGCTCCTGGGTAAAATTCTGTTTGCTCTGCGCATTCATTTTGCTGTTCATCCAAATCATGGCGTCGTTCACCTGCTTATCCACCTTCAACATCTCCAACTCGTCCAAATGCTCATACTGCTCCTCCTGGGTGTCAAGACAGACATAAGGAACATTTCAATACTGGGAGACATTGAGATATATCATTACATGTCCAGTGACTCAGTTGATAAAACTACATGTGCACAACTATGCAATAACAATATCTTAGAAGTTACCTTTGTTTTGTAAGCTTCTACAATCTTCATGTACTGTTGGATATGCCTTCCGAGTTCATCAAATGCTTTTGGTCTCTCTTCAGCCTCGATGTATCTTTCCTGGACAGGCTGCCCAAGTTTCTGTGGAAGGGACATTTGGTTCAGTCACATAACAAAATACACCCTAGAATCAGAGACAGGAATTGACTGGCAATGTTACCTTTAATTCAGCCAGTTTGTCGATGTACACTTGTTTCTGTTGGTCCTCGCCGTCATCATACAACCAGTTCTCTGTGTCCTCAAGTCTTAATGCAAAGGTGTCTCGGTCCTACATTTAGTAAAAACTTTTAGTAACTCCACAATACATGTAAGGGTTATATAATACACTGGGAATAATACTAATAAATGTGGCTTAGCCTTGCTGTTAGCTAGTGCTTTTCTACTCAGCCAGCTTGAGGGAATATACTCACAGATTCACTGACAAACTTCTCCAACACTCCGTGCAGTTTGTCCCTCATCTCATAGACGTACTCCTCTACATTGTTCTTGGCATCGTTTCTCTCCTTCTCCAGCTTGTCCTGCATAATCATCTTACCCTGAGGTGGACACAAATGCACTTACTACTAAGTCACTCTGGATAAGAGCACTTGCTAAATTGTAACATTTAAATAAAAACAAGTGTTACTTTCCTTCCTACTACAACTCTCAGTGGACACAGATGAACATGCTTAAGCAACCCATTAAACCTAATTTTACAGACAAAAAGGTTGAGCAATTCTTTATACTGTACAATAGTGGTATGATATACAGTGTTGCATATTAAAATGATGCTTGTAAAACAATAACAGACAATAATACATGGTTCATATCAATACAGGACAGATTTTCAACTAATGAGAACAAAATTCAGAAACATATCCTGTCTCAGTGATGCTAAGCCAATCAGATAATACTGGAAAAAATGTATTAATGTTAATACTAGTTATGGTGTCCTAGAACATTACCTCATTCTCCATGAACAGATTGACCAGGTCATTGGTTAGTTGCCAGTGCAGGCTGTTCTCGATTGGGAGTTCAACAGTCTTCGTTTTCACTTTGGGTTTCTTTGCCGATGGAGCGTGATTCTTCTCCTGTTTTCCATCCTCCGATGTCTGAGATAAAAGACACACACACACATACATTTATAAGCCAATATAGATACACACACATATTATATACATATTATACAGAGATACATATTATACACAGAGAGAGAGATATATATACACACACACACTACGTTTTAGGTAAATGTGCACTGGTCCCATACCTTTATCATGAATACATACACACAAAACACATCCCCTCAGAATGTTGAAAATATGTAGTCAGTCACCTCCATTTCCTCAGTCTCTGACTTCTTGTCAGTGTCGTCTTTCTGTCCATCACCTTTGGCTTTTTGGTCATCTTGTTCAGTCTGCATCTTACTCTGAAGAGACAAACATTTGATTAGCTCTCCATTCATGTGGCGTTAACACCAAACGTTAGCTTGACATCACAATGCACAGATGGTCAGATAACACAAGAAAAACAAGCAGGCAAAGGACAATACAATAATATATTTTCTGAAGCAGGTTTAACTTGTTGAGACATGACAGATGAATTAGTTGCCCCTTTACTGAATATGTCTGTGTTGATTCATTGTCCAATAAATTGGGTGTGGGTAAAGTATAGGCATTATTGCCGATGTAGCCTAGGCTTCCAGGCCTCCCTCAAGTTGTTCTCCAGAGCCTGGGGAAGTTCATATTGGAAAAGTGGATATGAGTGGAGCGCTGATTGCCAGCGGCTGCTGACTGATTGGGTGTGAGTAGATGATTATTCAAAAACAACCACCCCTTCCATCCCTCATCAGAAGTGCTAATTATCCAGATAAACTAATTAATGGTGCAAGCATACTACATTTTCCCCCATGAATATTTATAATTTGGTTGAAATGACACGACCCCACATGGGAAACAAAGAAAATGATTGGCTTTCGGTTTCCAATCGCTGCCTGTTTGAAAGTGCCTATTCTAATTGTTGGGAGGGGCAAACAACTTGGATACCCTCCACCTTCTTCTGGCCTCTTTCTGACAGGAACTTCCACAGGCTTTTATACCGAAGGTGAGGTGAAAGCCTAGTAAAGGCCATAGCCTATGTAAGCGCTGTGCAAAAACAGTGCACACAAACCTCCTCTTCCTTCCCGGCTGGGTCTGTCTCCATTGGCTCCTCTCCCTCATTAGGTTTCAGGAGCTCTACTAGAGAGGCACTGGACACGCTGAAGACCCCGTGGACATTCACCCTGACCTTCACCTTGACCTTTGAACTCTCGCCATTTGCCTGGGGAACCACTTTCTGGATGATGAACTGACCTGACGAGTTCACAAGTGGAGTATTAGAAGACACCCAGTAACCTGGCCTCAGAGACAACCATTAAAAGTACAAAATGAATTGAACAGGTGCAAGCTTATAGCTTATTAGAAGCATTTAAAGTTTCAGGGCTGTTGTTCTGGTACCTATTGTGGGGTCCGGGTACGGCAGCTCTTTGGGGTTGTTGTAGTACGCCTCCAAGGAGAAGGGCTCTCTCCGGTAGAATGTCAACACTTTGGAGAAGGGTGCAGCATGGTTCCTTGGGAATACCTCGCAATCACTGACGGAGGAGAGTAGACCAGAAGATGACGTGAGTCACTGCCAATCAGAGTTCAGTGCAATCGGTGTTAAATAAGCCAATGTCAAATGTGAAGAAGATATCATTACCTTAACCCCTCCTCTGCGGCAGAGTTCCACTTCAAGGATATGGGATAGTGGACGACATCAGTGATGGAAAACTCTCTGACTTTGAAGGCAGGGGACAGGATTGCACACTAAGGAGATAAACTTCCTGCATTATAATATGTTCGCTAAGTGTTTAACAACTGTACTTAATGGTATGTCAACAGGAAAAGTTATTACCTGCTAATTGTTTGTGCTATGCCAGTAAACATCAGGTCAACAACTACAGCGATACCGACCAGTTCCATGAGTGAGAGACATGGGCGTGCCATTTGCTGAAGAAATCATTGGGGACAGTGAGTCATGATATGATACCTGCAGTGCACATCCTCTTGCGACAGCCTCGTCTGCGTTTAATGTCGTGCTCAGCTCTTTTCCAAAGAATTTGCTGACTCTTTCTTTGACGGCAGGGATCCTGGAGGCCCCGCCCACAATTTCCACAGCGTAGATGTCTTCCTTCTTCAGCTCTGGACAATGTATGAAACATATTAGTAGTCAGATTTAAACAGCCAATCCAGATCTTAGCAAGAACATGAACAGCCTGCGCACGCAGCTCAGGGATATTCCTGCTACTATTACTACAGCTACTCACTGGCTTGTTCCATGACGCTGTGCAGGGGAGCTTCCACTTTGGCCAGAAGCCCTGCACACATCTCCTCAAAGTGGCCTCTGGAACAAGTGGTCATGGGATATTAATAGATACCGTACACACATGCAGCTGCTTGTATCATGATACACATGCACCGAATGAAACCACTTCCTGACACATGGCTTTTCCACTGTGGATGGCCAAATGTGTCGACGTGCCGAGATAAAGGACTTGTTTTACGCTCCACTAACCTGTTGAGTTTCCCAGTCACGTCGATGTCATTCATGAAGCACTCGATGTTGAGTGGCAGATCAGAGGAGTTGGCGCTCATCAGCTTCTTGAGCTTCTCACACTCTTGGTAGAGACGAACCAGGGCTCTGGGCTTGGTCTTCACATCCAGCTTGTACTTCTTGCCAAACTCTTCACAGAAATGGTTCACCAACACCTCGTCAAAGTCTTTGCCACCCAATTCTGCATCAAACGCAGAAGCTAGCATCTGAAAGAGAACAATTTTTTTAACTTAATGCCTTATTCTATCTTTTTTTTGTGTGTGTTACGTTGTCTTTGAACATATCAAAAACGTACCTTGAGCTTTCCTTTGTTGAATGCACAGACAGAGACCTGATAACCAGAGTGGCCCAAATCTACAAATACCACATTTCTTGGTTTTTCCTCAGGGGCAGGGAGATCCTGTTTATAGATCCCATATGCCAGTGTAACTGGAATAGACAGAGAAATTGGTTCAGACCAAGATTTACATGGGATAACATTGTTCAGTGTTGGCATGGTAATAGCATTACCTGCAGTGGTCTCATTCATGAGTCGTAGGCAGTTGAGCCCTGCAATCTGAGCTGCATCTATGACAGACCTCCTCTCTGCATCCGTGTAGAAGCTGGGGACCTGGAGGACATTAGGAGAAATTATGACAGTTGACAAAAACACAGCCCTTGACTGCCTAAACTGTGTGTGCGCGCACATGTAACTGCATATTTTCTATATGGCATAGGCATCGCTGTAGGCATGAGGGTTTGTTAACCCCAAAAATAATACATCTACTTAGACAGGCGTGAAGATAGAAATTTTACTCTTACAGAGATGACACAGTCAGCCACAGGTTTCTTCATTGCCGTCTCAGCAGTCTCCTTCAGTTTGGTCAGCAGCATGGCAGTGACTTGTTCAATGCTGAAGACTTTCTCCTCCTCCATGTACATCACCTAGTAGATAAATTGAGCAATGAAGTAAAAATGAATATCTCAAACCAGCTCCCGGTACAGCCGCATCCTCACTTCTGATCATTTACCTTGATGCCGGTCATCCCAGAAGGCATCTGGGCCAGGTCGTAAACCAAGCTAGATTTTGCTGACTGGACATAGGGGTCTAAGAATGCCCTGCCATGGAATCGCTTGAACCCTTGAACAGTGTTCTTACAATTTGTTACAACCTTTCAAAAAGAAAAAAGAACAAATGCCATGGTCAAATAACATGCTACTTTATTTTCACAAATGACTTATATTAGCAATATGTCTTAAAGCAAGGCTTACCTGGCCTTTCGCTGCCGCGCCAACTGAACGATTCCGTGGTCCAAAGGACACACATGCTCTGAAAAAGGTGAACAAGATAATTGATAAGATCCTTCCTTGTCTGCATGCTGCTTTAGATTCTATGGCATCCCATATCTTAGTGTGAATTAGCCTATGTAAAATTCAGAGACAGAGAGAAGTAAAGTAATCTATAACTTAGCAAGTCATCACATTAAAATGTTTAGCCCACATTAAGCTTGGGCAGTTTACCGTACATCAGGGTATTTTGAAATACAGACAGTATGATTTTCAACACTGTCAACAACAAAAAGGTGCGTGCGACGCCACTGCTTATAAGTTCTGACAAGATTTCTATCGAAGATGTGCCAAATAGATTATCTTCAGCTCAGGGCTCCAACTACGCATTTGGTTTTCTAGCATTACAGCAGAGACAATCAATCCTCTCCTGGATCAAGATCCCTGCTGCATATATTTATTTTGCACGTTAAAAAACTTGAACCCGATCAAACATCTCTAGATAGACCTGAAAATAGGTGTGCAGCGACACTCCCCATCCAACTTGACAGAGCTTGAGAGGATCAGCAGAGAAGAATGGGAGAAACTCCCCAAATACAGGTGTGCCAAGCTTGTAGCATCATACCCAAGAAGACTCGGCTGTAATCACGGCCAAAGATTCTTCAACAAAGTCCCAAGTAAAGGATCTGAATACTTAAGTAAATGTGATATTTCCCTTTTAAACCTGCTTTTGCTTTGTCATTATGGGGTATTGTGTGTAGATTGATGAGGGGGAAAAAACTAATTAATTTTAGAAGGCTTTAATGTAAAATGTTTTGAAAATGGTCACGGGGTCTGAATACTTTACGCATGCACTGTACATGCTAACAAAGTGATGGAAACACTAAAGTAACTCAGATATTACACATCCAACAAGTACCTGTAAATATAAATTTCAATCTGGGACAGAATCTTGAACATTTGTTTTTCCAGTGTTGGACTTGGTAAAATATAGGGTAGCGACCTCCATCTGCAAGCTTGTGATGTTCTTTTTGTTTTAGATTGTCCAAGATCCTCCACTAATGAAAAGTATGTGATGAATTCGATTATGATTCTTGCTAAATATTACATCCCTAAAATGAATAAAAAACATCCTATTCAATATATTTTACAGTAGATTTAACTTATTCCTTTGCCATATTGAATACTATGCTCTGTAAGAATAAGGTAATGAAATCAATTGATACTCTTGTCTTTGAATGTAAAAACCCAGTGTTTCTGTTTTTGTGTTACAAAAATCAATACATCCTTGAAAATTGTAAGACATTTAAATTAGTATCTTTCAATTTACAGAATTTCTCAAATATATATATCTCAATACCAACTGCTTGAAATCGACTTTTATTTCTGATTGACTGGATGCAAGTTTAAACATCCAGTTATTTCATATCTATAGGAAAGGAAGTTTCACCGGTGTTATGCAATCAATTATTTCATTCTATCCATGCAGCCTGAAGAAGACTCTAGAAGTCGACAAGGTGTGACGTCATGACGTTCAGCTGTGCTGCGTTCACAAGCTAGTCGGATCTCGCAAACTCGGGCATGTAAATTTGCTAATTGATAGAACGCGGCACGTGTATAACTACAACCATTTAGAAAGTCAGACATTTTTTAGTTTAGTTCCAACTGGCGACATATTTTCATTAGAATATTCTAAAATCCGCATAACAACAATTTTCGCATTTTCCCATCAGAGATGTTTCCATCAAATTGACTTCTTGAAAATAAAAAAAGGTTGTGCGTGTTGACTTGGTGCACATAAAAATACCCTTTGTCGTTCAATTCCCACGTACCAAACAAAAAATACAAGTTACATTTTCAACTGTACTGATGGTTCTCTCACAAAATGTGTTGCGTTATACATCCAGTGTGCACTCTAGCTACCTGCGGATGTATAGCCTACATTATCATTATAGACAAAAGAGCGATATTATTTTAATATATCAAACGGCAACCAATCATCGACTATCATGTCACCAGAATAAGACCCTATATATTTATTAGAAAGGCGCATTAAGACATTTACATTTTAGTCATTTGGCAGACACTCGTACCCAGAGCGATTTACAGCAGTGAGTGCATACGTTTCATACTTTGTTTTGTACTGGTCCCACTTGGGAATCGAATATTGCACTTTCACCACCCTGTGAAATGAATCAAAACTGGTATTATCTGTAGCCTAATAAACTGCATGTTTTCCCTTCAGTAGTAGTGGTAGGACCACAAATGTCATCGCGTGACTCCAAGTGTACTTCGATATGATGGCTATGTTAATATGTGCGCATAAAAGCAATTCCAACGACATTTCTCGCATAATTAATGTTATCGACACTAAAAGATACCAACTTGTCTCGTGTATTTTTTTGTCGACGTCCGGAAGTTTAACGAAAAATATTCTGTTGCCATCAGGCCGGTCATTACATGTTTTGTCCGACATGTACTTTACTTGCATAGGTTTGATGGAACCTGGTTTATGACCGTTTTAGGCAGTTATCGCATGTAATTCTTTCAACTTTCTTAAAATGTTGAAGAAAAAAATGCCACAAAATATAAAGATCGCTTAACAAGTTCATGTTAATATTGACTTAAATCTGACAGTAAGTGGCCAGTGGTGCCATAAACTAATTATATGGTATATAATTTTTTAAATAAAGGTGTACAAAAAAACTCATTGGATGGTGTACTTTACCACACAGTTATACGCACTGCAAAATTGCTAGAATATTCCTACCGGCGACTGACGAATGTCGTCATAGCAAGTGAGCCAGTACAGTAAAACGGTGAGCTAGCTAACTGGCTAACTATGATAGCAGGCGAACTCATAAGTAACCGCTAGTTTAATAGCAACCATTAACTAGTTTAATACACATGTGAAATAAATCCATCTGATAAAAGCGGGATGGTGAAATGAAATGGATTAGATGGCTGCATTACGTTAGCTAGCTCGCTAACGTAATGCAGCTGAATTCACGTGCAGTACCCTGTACACACAACTGTTAACTAACTAGCTAGCAGCTAGTTGTCCAGGCCGCAAAAACAGAAACTGGCCACTCTCACAAACCAATTGTATTTGTCTCAAGTGTATGGCTAGACTAGGGAAACGAGTTTTAAAATATTTTACTTACGGTGTACTTCGGTCACTGTATTCGTTAGCCACGGTCTCAATTCCTCCGGCTCGAGCTACAGCAACATAGCAGCTTTGAAAGCCCACATCAATTCCCACCACTGACATCTTCCACGCTAACGTTACCTTGCCTGTATTCTACTATTGTATGAAATGTTGACGTCAATAACTCCTGAAAATAACAGAAACGTGTTTGAATTATTTTTGGAAAGACGTACAAAAGTCAGTGGATATTGTTAAATCAGAAGTGTACTTCAATTCATAATCCGCGGCACTGTACTGAATAATCTGATAGCTGTGCACACCGGGCGGTAGATAGCAAGATCTGCTTCAACTACAAGGTGGTTTTGTGAGTTCACGCGGAGTCTCAATGCAATATCGCGAGAATTGAATAGTTCTCGATGGCTCTGGACCTTTCTATCAGAAAGATGTCGTTCTAAACCATGATTTTTTTAAATTTTCTCCAACTAATGATATGTAGTACTCTCATATGGCAGTATATTAACTGCTGCTAAGTCAAAGTTAGCATGTAAAATGCGTATATATATATATATATATACACATATACACACACACACACAACTGTTCAAAAGTTTGGGGTCACTTAGAAATGTCCTTGTTTTTGAAAGAAAAGCATGCTTTGTTGTCCATTAAAATAACATACAATTGATCAGAAATACAGTGTATGCATTGTTAATGTTGTAAATGACTATTGTAGCTGGAAACGGCAGATTTTTTATGGAATATCTACATAGGCGTATAGAGGCCCATTATCAGCAACCATCACTCCTGTGTTGCAATGGCATGTCGTGTTAGCTAATCCTAGTTTATAATTTTAAAAGGCTAATTGATCATTAGACAACCCTTTTGCAATGACGTTAGCACAGATGAAAACTGTTCTGATTAAAGAAGCAACAAAACTGGCCTTCTTTAGACTAGTTGAGTATCTGGAGCATCAGCATTTGTGGGTTCAATTACAGGCTCAAACTGGCCAGAAACAAATAACTTTCTTCTGAAAACTCATCAGTTCTGAGAAATAAAGGCTATTCCATGCGAGAAATTGCCAAGAAACTAAAGATATCGTACAACGCTGTGTACTACTCCCTTCACAGAACAGTGCAAACTGGCTCAACCAGAATAGAAAGAGGAGCGGGAGGACCCAGTGCACAACTGAGCAAGAGGACAAGTACATTAGAGTGTCAAGTTTGAGAAACAGACGCCTCACAAGTCCTTAACTGGCGGCTGAATTAAATAATACCCGCAAAACACCAACAATGAAGAGGAAACCCCCGGAATGCTGGCCTTCTACAAATTATGATGGACGGTTAGTGCTATCCAGAATCCTTGGGATGTCCCTAAACCCTAACCCCCTACAGGAGGCTGATGAGGGGAGGGTGGCTCATAATAATAGCCGGGAACCGAGTGAATGGAATGGCATCAAACACATGGAAACCATTGGTTTGATGCATTTGATACCATTCCAACCTTTACCACGAGCCCGTCCTCCCCGATTAAGGTGCCACCAACCGCCTGTGAGTCTCTTACCCCTTGCTTACCTTAACCCTTACCTAACTCTAACCTTAACTCTTACCTTAATCATTTTAAATGTCAACTTCAATGGGATAACGTCAGAGTTGGGCCGTCCCACGGATCCCCAATATCAAAGATCAATTATGGATAGTCATTTTCAGCTACCTACAGTATATAACCTGTCTTTAGTTCTGATCATATTGGAATTCCCTGCTATGTGTTGCTCTGGTTGTCTGCGTCTAATAACATCTGTAAATATTTTAAATTGACGCTCAAAAACCTACAGCTTGATATTTATAGTCAGTTTACTCCAATATTGTTCTGTTGTTCAAGGCTCAAACTCCCATGATTCCATTTGGCAAAACCACTCCCATGATTACCAACCGAAATTGCACTCCGGTTTGCGCTTTCGAAATAGCCTATGGTCTTGTTCAACATTGCAGTCGACTGAGAAACATGCATCACAAATAACTATTCATTATTATTCTAGATGAGTCAGCCATTCACAATTTACCCATGATGCATTATGGCTTTGATCCTCTCGAACACTGTAAACGTTTTATTAGTTCCAATAGGCCTCCAGTGTTGTTGGTTGTACAGTCACTGGTAGGTGTGTTTGCCTGTTATCGTTGAAAACACTATTTTAGATGCCGCAGGTTTAGCTACTTAGCTAGCTAGCATTGCTAGGATTCCGTAAGGATTTGCCTGTACATTTCATTCATAATAAATGTTCTGTTCTAACAGGCCTACATGTTGTTTGGACTGTTATTTAAGACAAGATGTAATTGTTGCCCAGGGACATGTCCCCCCCGCATTCTGAAACTGCATTTCTGCCCCCTCCCCCCAGTTTAAGCATTGGAATATGATACAAAACGCGGTACCGGTGTGCTTTAGGATCATGTGAAAACCTCAGAGTGCTTGGGTAGAGTGTTTGGAGTGTTTACCCTACTGAATTTAGGACCAAGCAGACACCACAGAGCGGGCTGACAGGCTGTGTGAAGGCAAAGCTTCTGGAATGCTGGCTGGACCAGCATGGGAGAGTTGAGCATGGTTCAGTGTGTCCGTGTTGCGCTCTTTCACCGAGTTGTAACAGGCAGCAGAACAGAAACTGGCTACTCTTTAGTTGACTGATGTAGCTGGCAAGGTAACTGCTGTTTAACTTAACAGATTTTTTTTAAACTAGTGTTTATTCGCAGTGCTGAGATAGCTAATGTTACATGTCAGTTACAATACTAATGTTTCATCCCCTCTCGAGTGAGGTGGATGAATAAGCTATGCTTGTGAGAAGCTACCACAGCCAGGTTAGCTCTAGTTATCTGTCAGATAGATAGCAATATGAGGTGGCTATTATCGCTATCTAACAGCAGTTGTTTGTATGGAAATATTTTGTAGCCTTTGTTTAGTCCCGTTTCAGAAGTATATAAACTTTCGCCAGTTGATGTACCGTTAGAGAGAGAGAGCTGGCCAAAAGTTGGCTTACATTAGCTAGCATTTTTGCCTCAATCAAACTACGGTAGACTTGAATCAAATGATGAAACCATTGGCCAAATGATTGAAGATTGATATTCTGATGTTTTTTCATTGCAATGTGGGTTGCATTAGTCAGTATGGCAGTATGCAACTTTATTGATCTGTCAGTTTCCCTAGGTAATTCCCCATTTTTCACACTGACACAGTCAGTAATAAAATTCTCTAGCATTGCAGGCTTCACTGTCATGGTGCAGAATAGAGGTCTGAGCGGGACAGATTTCATCATCCCGCTCCCACCCGCACCCGCTTTCTGCTAGACTCCCTCTCCCACGCGCTACTGCCCTCTATTTGGCAAATCTGACCTCCTGATTCCTGCTTACAAGCAAAAATTAAAGTAGGAAGTTGCAGTGACTCGCTCAATACGGAAGTGGTCAGATGACGCTGACGCGAAGCTACAGGACTGTTTTGCTAGTAAAGACTGGAATATGTTCCAGGATTCTTCCGATGGCATTGAGGAGTACACCACATCAATCACTGGATTAATCAATAAGTGCATTGTTGACGTCGTCCCCACAGTAACCGTACGTACATACCCCAACCAGAATCCATGGATTACAGGCAACATCTGCTTTCAAGGAGCAGGACGCTAACCCGGATGCTAATAAGAAATCATACTATGCCCTCCGACGAACCATCAAACATGCAAAGCATCTATGCAGACTATGCAGACTCCTACTACAACGGCTCCGACGCTCGTTGGATGTGGCAGGGCATGCAAACTATTACGGACTACAAAAGGAAGCACAGACGCGAGCTTCCCAGTGATACCAGCCTACCAGATGAGCTAAATAACTTCTAAGCACGATTTGAGGCAAGCAACACTGAAGCATGCATGAAGCATGCTGTTCCAGACAACTGTGTGATCACAGTCCATAGCCGATGTGAGGAAGATCTTCAAACAAGTAAACATTCACAAGGCCGCAGGGTCAGACGGATTACCAGGATGTGTACTCTGAGCATGCGTTGACCAAATGTCAGTGAAGTTTCTTCACAGACATTTTCAACCTCTCCCTGACCGAATATGTAATACCAACATGTTTCAAGCAGATCACCAGGGTTCCTGTGCCCAAGAACACCAAGGTAACCTGCCTGAATGACTGAAGTACTTTGAAAGGCCATGAAGTACGTTGAAAAGCTGATCATGTCTCATAACACCATTATCCCAGAAACCCTAGAGCCACTCCAATTTGCCTACCGACTCAACAGATCCACAGATAACGCAATCTCTATTGCAGTCCACACTGCTGTTTCCTACCTGGACAAAAGTAACACCTATGTAAGAATGCTATTAATTGACCACAGCTCAGCGTTCAACACCAAAGCACCCTCAAAACTCATCAATAAAAACGCATCAATAAGCTAAGGACCCTGGGACTAAACACCTCCCTCTGCAACTGAATCCTGGACTTCCTAACGGGCCGCCCCAGGTGTTAGGGGTAGGTAACACCACATCTGCCATGTTGATCCTCAACACGGGGGCCCCTCAGGGGTAAGTGCTCAGTCCCCTACTGTACTCCCTGTTCACCGATGACTGCATGGTCAAGCACGACTCCAACACCATCATTAAGTTTGCAGACAATGATGAGACAGCCTATCGGGATGAGGTCAGAGACCTGGCAGTGTGGTGCCAGGATAACAACCTCTCCCTCAACGTGATCAAGACAAAAGAGATGATCGTGGACTATAGGAAAAGGAGGGCCGAGCATTGCCCCATTCTCATCGACGGGGCTGTAGGGGAGCAGGTCGAGAGCTTCAAGTTCCGTGGTGTCACCAACGAACTATCATGGTCCAAACACACCAAGACAGTCGTGAAGAGGGCACGACAATGCCTATTCCCCTTCAGGAGACTGAAAAGATTTGGCATGGGTCCTCAGATTCTCCAAATGTTCTACAGCTGCACCATGGAGAGCATCCTGACTGGTTGCATCACCACCTGGTATGGCAACTTCGCGGCATCTGACCGCAAGGCGCTATAGAGGGTATCAAATCAAATCAAATTTTTATTTGTCACATACACATGGTTAGCAGATGTTAATGCGAGTGTAGCGAAATGCTTGTGCTTCTAGTTCCGACAATGCAGTAATAACCAACAAGTAATCTAACTAACACACCGAATCAGCGTATTCGTCAATGTTGTCGTCAATGTTGTCGTAGTGCGTATGGCCCAGTACATCACTGGGGCCAAGCCTCCTGCCATCCAGGATCTATACCAGGCTGTGTCAGAGGAAGGCCCTAAAAATTGCCAAAGACTTCAGCCACCCTGGTCATAAATAAATAAATAGTTCTCTCTGTTGCCACACAGCAAGCAGTACCGGAGCGCCAAGTCTAGGTTGAACAGGTCTACTAACCTGTTCCCCTGCACATTGATATATAAGCTCGTTATTGTTATTTTATTAGTTTACATTTGAAGAAAAAAAATTGGAAGTATATTCCTATTTTTCATTAAACTGGTTGGTTAAGGGCTTGAAAGTAAGCATGTGACAAATACGATTTGATTTGTTTGCTGGGTCGTACTTGATGACTATTTGACATATGAATGAAAATATATATTTTTATCAAATAGACCTTTTGAAGTTGAATATTTATCCACTTTTAATAACAAGTCAGTAGATGAGATGTCTTGTTGGGATAACTATTCAACATAGAAGAGCAACAAGCTGCATACTACTCTGTATCCCGCAGCTGGCTTACCTCTGAAGCTTAGCAGCGATGGTCCTGGATGGGAGACCAAATGCTGCTGGAAGTGGTGATGGAAGGCCAGTAGGAGGCACTCTTTCCTCCGGTTTAAAAATAGCAATATTACGGGGCAGTGATCAAGGACAATGCCCTGTGTAGGGTACTATATTTTGGGTGGGATGTTAACTGGGTGTCCTGACTCTGTGATCAGTAAAGATCCCATGGCACTTATTGTAAGAGTTGGGGTGTTAACAAGGCCACATAATCATCCCCAGCATCCAATTTGCTCATTCATCCCCTCTCCTCTCACCTGTAACTATTGCTCAGGTTGTTGCTGTAAAATGAGAATGTGTTCATAGTCAACTTACCTGGATAAAATCTTACCTGGTAAATTAATTATAATAAACCCTGAATTGCTAATGCTGTCTATTGGCCATTGAGTGGCTTTGAAGCCACCGGTCAGCCATATTGGCACTCCCAAATAGGAGCAGTTCTCCATAGGAATGAATGGAATTCTACAGTAATTCACTTAAGTGTTTCAAGGACAAAAGTACATATATTTAAGTATTTTTTTTCTGTTGTAGTGGGGACAGTAACAAAGGGTGCTCTCTAATATTGATATATATGTGTGTGTAGCTCACATAATTTAATGTAAACGTATGCATTAAGGTGTCTGTAATAGAATAAATAAATGTGTCAAAAACGAATGTAGACATTATTGAATACATTTCTATAGCTTCCAAACTATAGATTCCAAAATATTTTTTACAAATGAGGAGTACCAAGATGGTTGCGCGGTGGCTTCAATACAGCTCCTCTGGGCGTCATCCAGGGTTTCTACACATCGTTGGCATCAACCATAGGCTTTTGATTGGTTGGTGGTGTCCTCATGTCGCCCAATCGGAATCTTTTTGTTTCGCCATCCCGGAAGTAGCTAGATTTCAACCAAATTGCAACATGGCGACACCCATGCACAGAATTATTGCCCGTCGGCAAGCGTAAGTTTGGTTATTACTAAAATGCTTAAGAATTTTGGTGTACTTACACGATTCAGCGTATTTAGTGATCACCGTGCTTACTTGGAGCAATAAGTAATGCTGAGGTGCGAATATTTGGCTAATTAGTTAACAATAATATTATTACTGAACGCTAGTTAACCAACGTTAACTAGCTACTGTAACGTTACCTACAACGTTGTTTGAGATGTGGGCAATAACGATGTACAAAGTTAACTTATTAAATGGTTACATGTAATAAATAGTATATGTTTATTTGGCTAACAAGCATAGATATACTGTCTGCACGTTGGACAGCCGACACATAAGTTAGCGCTAACGTTAGCTGGGTAAAAGCGTCCTTATGCTTCCCATCCGAAAGGTTCGTGTATTTATGACTAAATTGTGACGTTTTGGTCTAAGCAAAGGTATTTTTTTCTGGCTAGGGTGCAATTGCAGCCTGCAATTTGGGGCGTTTGGAATCCCCATTATATCTGGGTGAATGTTTAAGCTAGGACAGGTGTGGGTGCTCCAGTACATTAGGTGGCGCTAATGCACAATAATGTTAGGCAGGAACCATGACATTTTTAACAATGCTTTTTCTGATTAAAAACTAGTTAATTGCATCTGCTGTGGAGCCCAGTTTCATATACCATATGGCCCAGCTGCTTGCTGTAGTTTTGAAGTAATCATGGAAAAACAGGCCGTATTTTTCACCCTGCCAACTCCTATTAGTTATTATTATCGAGCACCAACTTGCCTTCCTGCGGTTCTGTTAGCAACTTCCCTCGCATTAAGGTTGGTAGAGGGTTGGGCCGGTAACCGAAAGGTTGCTGGATCAAATCCACAAGCTGACATGGTAAAAATGTCATTCTGCACCTGAACAAGGCACTGTTCCCCAGCAGACATCATTGTAAATAAGAATTTGTTCTTAACTGACTTGCCGAGTTAAATAAAAAAAATAGAACACTGGTACACAGCGGTGAGCACGACATGTAGTAAGTTATGCGTAGTGGGCGCGGAATGTAATACTTGGTCAGCAGATGGACCCTACTGGTTTGTGCACTTTCTTTAGGCAAGCTGAAGTTTGGTAGCCAAAACCTACACCCCTTTGTCAGTAATTGGTCAATATTAGGGATTTTTATACAACTTATTTTGCTTGAGAAATCCTGCACCAAACATCTTTGATGTAAAATTGTGTGACAAAGAACTGCTCGGCAAAACCAGAACTAAAGAAATATATAACTTTTCAAATCTATTTTGACGAAGCGTATACTGGCCACGGCGTCTCAAGAGTGACAGTAATATTGAAGCTTTTTTCTCGTTTTTCAAGCGAATGTCTTGAAGGAGAATGTGAGTCAGACGTTCACTTTACCTAGCCAAGTTCCGCTAGGAGCAAACCGAACATAGTTAAGGCATCCGCATACTAACGTTAACTTTCTAGCTAACTTACTTGCGAGGTAACTAAAAGTCAGAGACAAAATATCCACAGGAAAGTTTTGTTCACCCGACTATAGTCTGATAGAGAACAATCCATTTGAAATCTGAATAAATAAAACAATTCACACAAATGTCTATTCTCCATCCTCTGGTGATTTAGGATATCAAAATGTCATGGCGTGCTTTGTTCAATAGCTATTGGCGAGAGAACTGAATATTCAATGTAAAACTAACTTTACTTCAATACCAAACCATATACGGTGCACCAAACCATATACAGTGCATTCAGAAAGTATTCAGACCCTTTGACTTTTTCCACATGTTACATTACAGCCTCATTTGAAAATGCATTAAAAATAACATTTTCCTCTGCAATCTACACACAATACCCAATAATGACAAAGCGAAAGCAGGTTTTTAGAAATTTCTGCAAATGTTTTAAAAAACAAACCTTATTTACATAAGTATTCAGACTCTGCTATGTGACTTGAAATTGAGCTCAGGTGTTCATTTGTTTATTACAGCCAGCTAACAAACTACTCGGAAGAGACTACAAGGACACTGCTGACTTGCAAAACAACTAACCAAAATCTAAACCAGAACTTGACCTTGACTAAACATCAGCCCGTTACCATGGTTACCCCATGGATATTCAGTTTGAAAGAAGTCTGCCTTAAAGATGCAAGTCTCTACAAATCAGTATGTTGAATAAAATATTTACACTGATTGCTTGGGACAACATTTGGTCTGTAGTTCGGTTTGGCTCGGCCATATTGTTTGTTGCGTGTGAGGAAAAATATATACAGACCAGCATACTGAAGGTCGGGTCAATAACGCTTCCCTGTGAAAAATAAGTTGACTTCTAGTTAGTTCAACATTGACTTGTAATGGGGCTGTTCGTAAAAATGCTGAGCTTACATGTTAGAGACAAGAGTGTAAGTATTTCACGCTCAAATCCTGAGGCTATCCCTGGTTTGCAAGTCAGGAGTGCCCGTATAGCCTTTTCCTAAAAACTCAAGTACAACACAAGCGACTGGGGAACAGGCATAGTGCTTGAGCCAGCAACTACCTGTGCTACATTGGTCTCAAGATCTCTTAACAAAGGCTTTAGATAGTCAGGGAAGCTACTCAATTCTTCTGAATAAGTGTCCTGACTCCACTTATTCTGATTTGGCCCAAGAAACAGCAGGGATTATCCAACTTTTGCTACCATTGTAGTGAGGGGCCAGGTACCATTAACATAGTGTACACCCCACACCCTCCCTATGTTAAAGTCTACCTACAGTTATTAATAACTCTTACTCATGTCTCTTTTTTTTCAAACAGGGAGGCAAATAAACAACATGTTCGGTGTCAGAAGTGTTTGGAGTTTGGACACTGGACATATGAGTGTACTGGCAAACGAAAATACCTTCACAGGCCATCAAGGACAACAGAAATGAAAAATAAACTGAAAGAAAATAAAAATAAACAGGTCAATGCCACAGGGTAAGTCAGCCACAAGTATGTATTTGTACTGGGTGACTGCTGTCTTACTATTAAGTCAGCTTGATAGAAGATCACTTTTGAGTTCGGAAGATGTTAACACTGTGGAAAGTCACCTTGGTCGTGTCTATTAGGGAGACAATTTTTGGAAACGGAGAGGTAGGCCTACTACTTAAGCATTTCCAATAAGAAACATTGATTTTCCTTTTCTATTGCAAAAAAACATTTACCCTAATGAACGTGACCCTGGTGTCTACCATTTGATGTGACTTTTGAATAGGCTGCATAGTCATGATTTTGATTACTTCAAATCTGTATTTTGTGGCTAGTCTACTGCAATAGCCTGAGTTTACAGGTGGTTTGCTGTATGGTTACAGCGGTAATTAGTCTGTGACAGTATTTACAAGGCTATTACTGTAACCCAGCCTCAACTGTCTAGTACTGCTATCGAGAGGAGATGCGGTATAACTCGCCATTGGGACTTAATTTCCTCTGTACAATGATTCATAAGTGTTGCCAAGTTTCTTTTCACTTTTATTTTCCCCTGGTTGGTTTAGAATAATCTTTGGAATTTTTTCAGCCACGGCATGTAACTAACTCAAATCTCTATTCACTATTCAGACCAGGAAAGGAAAGCTCCAATGAGAAAAAAACTAAGAAGAAAAGGTAATTATCACAGCGTCACTTTTTTAGCTCTAAACCCCATAAAATTGTTCCAACATTATGACTGTTGTAGATAAACTCAGCAAAAAAAGAAAACGGCCCCTTTTCAGGACCCTGTCTTTCAAAGAGAATTCGTAAAAATACAATTAACTTTACAGCTCTTCATTGTAAAGGAATTAAACACTGTTTCCCATACTTGTTCAATGAACCATAAACAATTAATGAACATGCACCTGTGGAACGGTCGTTAAGACACTAACAGCTTACAGACGGTAGGCAATTAAGGTCACAGTTATGAAAATTAGGACTTTAAAGAGGCCTTTCTACAGACACAGGATTGGTACATCTGAACATCACACCTGCGGGACAGGTACAGGATGGCAACAACTGCCCGAGTTACACCAGGGACACACAATCCCTTCATCAGTGCTCAGACTGTCCTCAATAGGCTGAGAGAGGGCTTGTCGGCCTGTTGTAAGGCAGGTCCTCACCAGACATCACCGGCAACAACGTCACCTATGGGCACAAACCCACTGTCGCTGGACCAGACAGGACTGGCAAAAAGTGCTCTTCACTGACGAGTCATGGTTTTGTCTCACCAGGGGTGATGGTCGGATTTGCTTTTATCGTCAAAGGAATGAGCGTTACACCAAGACCTGTACTCTGGAGTGGGATCAATTTGGTGGTGGAGGGTCTGTCATGGTGTGGGGCGGTGTGTCACAGCATCATCGGACTGATCTTGTTATCATTGCAGGCAATCTCAACGCTGTGCGTTACAGGGAAGACATCCTCCTCCCTCATGTGGTACCTTTCCTGCAGGCTTATCTTGACATGACCCTCCAGCATGACAATGCTACCAGCCATACTGCTCG
This sequence comes from Oncorhynchus masou masou, assembly GCF_036934945.1. Lineage (NCBI taxonomy): Eukaryota > Metazoa > Chordata > Actinopteri > Salmoniformes > Salmonidae > Oncorhynchus > Oncorhynchus masou. The sequence continues at coordinate 85,600,195 of NC_088223.1, read as the reverse complement.
TTCTGTGCGTGATTTCCTGCAAGACAGGAATGTCAGTGTTCTGCCATGACCAGCGAAGAGCCCGGATCTCCATCTCATTGAGCATGTCTGGGACCCCCCCCCCCCAGAAATGTCCGGGAACTTGCCTTGGTGGAAGAGTGGGGTAACATCTCACAGCAAGAACTGACAAATCTGGTGCAGTCCATGAGGAGGACATGCACTGTGGGGCGTCAGGTAGCCTTGTGGTTAGAGCGATGGACTTGTAACCGAAAGGTTGCAAGATCGAATCCCCGAGCTGACAAGGTAGAAGAAATCTGTCGCTCTGCCCCTGAGCAAGGCAGTTAACCCACTGTTCCTTGAAAATAAGAATTTGTTCTCAAATGACTTGCCTAGTTAAATAAAGGTTAAAAAAACTGCATTACTAAATGCAGATTCTGACTGATAATTTTGACCCCCCCCCCTTCTTGTTCAGGGACACATTCCATTTCTGTTAGTCACATATCTGTGGAACTTGTTCAGTTTGTCTGTTGTTGAATCTTGTTATGTTCATACAAATATTTACACATGTTAAATTTGCTGAAAATAAACACAGTTGACAGTGAGAGGACGTTTCTTTTTTTTGCTGAGTTTAGATCTGAAATGGGTAGAGCATAGTCCACTCGACACACTTTTCTTAAATATGCAGTAGAGATCTAGGCTATGCCTGCAATATGCCTTCTGTAATGTATTCACTATTCTGCTTATGTAATAATGGCTTCGTAAATTGTACCACTTGCTTTCAGGTCAAAGGATGCAAGTGGTGATGGTGGTAGTAGTAGTAGTAGCAGCAGCAGTGACTCTGACAGCTCTTCCAGTGACTCATCGTCTGACAGTAGTGACTCCTCAAGCTCTTCGTCGGACGACAGTGACAGCAGTAGTGACAGTTCTGACAGCTCTAGCTCCTCTTCCTCTAGCAGTTCAAGCAGCTCGGCCTCTGATTCATCAGAAGGAAGTGATTCAGATCAAGGTCCTCCCAAGAAGAAAAAGAAGAAATGAAAAAGATTTATGTATTGTGTTCCACCATGACATTAACCTGAGCTCCACTCTGACCCTCTAGCTGTTCAGGAGTTGTCTTACAAAGCATACGGTGTAAATTGTAATGAACAAGCAGCAGGTTTGCGTAGGTTATTTTCTAAATGTAGTCCGTTAGTTACTAGTTAATTACCTGTCCAATTGTAATCCGTAATGTGATCTGATTAGTTTTGGTTACTTTTGGATTACTTTCTTAAGAGGCATTTAAAAGGGGGATCCATCAAATGCATTTCGTGTGTCATGGTAGTGTTCACAAGTCAGGGACCAGACTCGCTCAAGTGGAACAAACTTAAACTTGCACATTTTTTTCAATGCTAAATTGAATGTCATTAGTTAGGTTTCCATCCAATTGGCAACAGATTTTAATGCCAATATTAAAAAAGCTGCATGAATAACATTTCTGCATTCTCTCAGCAGAGATCTTTCCATCAAATTGACTTTTTGTGGATAAAAGCCTGTGTGTGATGACGTAGTGCACATAAATTACTCTTGCAGTTAAATTTTCATGTACCGAATAGAAAATACAAGTTAGATTGATTTCCGTTGAATTTTCAACTCGTCTGATAGTTTTGTCAGAAACAATATTGAGTTATATAGCGAATGTGCGCTCTAGACAAGAGCTCGCAGATAGAGTTCAGGTGTAGCCTATATGATGAGACTATTATGGACAAAAGAGCGAGTTTATTTTAATTTGTCAAACGGCAATCAAACATCGGTCGTCATGTCACCAGAATAACACCCTTAATATTTATTGAAAGGAGCAACAAGCTCATCACCTTGTACTTTCACCACCCTGTGAAGTTCATCACACATTTAAAAAAAGTAACCCCCCCCCCCCTTGTCTAGCGTATTTAGCTTTGTTGACATTTTGGAAGTTTATTGACAAATTTGCTGTTTACATGAGCCTGTCGTGACTTTTTTTTTGGTACTTTACTGGAAACCTGCTTTGTGAGAATAGAAAGGTGTCAACGTCCTTTCAGAATTTAAAAGTAATCCAAGAAGATATCTAGTTTTTCAAAAGGATCTGTAATCTAGTTACAATATGTTTGCTGGTAATGTAACTGATTGGTTAAATTGTTTTTAAATTAAGATTGCATTTAACTGACTACATGTAATCTGTTACTCCCCAACCCTGACAAACAGTGAGGAATTTTGTATTTACCAGAATGTCTTCTCTCTCCTGCATTTCTCCCTTGTACAGTCAGTGAAGACGTGTGGTCATATCTCAACTTAGTTTCAAATCAGTTTGATAATTGGTCTAGATTTAAAAATGTGCATTTTACATAACCTGCTGTACTTCCTTCTATTGCTTTTGAGTGACACTTCAAATGTGCAGTTATGTAGCTGCTGAAAGATATGTAATGCGTAATTTGGAGGGCCTGCAGCATTAGATGCATTGGCCCTTTTCACACTATCATGCTAACCAGAACTGTACTGTACTGGCTCAGACATTTTCTTTTCATGTTGTTTTTCTCCCAGTACAATTCCCGAAACAACCAGCCCAGTACAACTTGGATCTGGTTGTAGTGTGAACTGTGTTATTGATTATTTTTATTATTAAAACATGTTTTACCCCCAGATGATTATAAACAGAAAAATGTTATTGACTGATAAACTGCCATTTTAGGAATTTAGCATGGACTCTGTTTGGCACAGCCAAACGGTGATCATGCCAATGAATCCCCCTGCCCTCCTGTTAGTTGTGCTTTTGATTTGTTTGTTACCTAGTGCCACATCCTTTATTCATGTTTGAATAAATTGGCAGTTGCAAGTGTCTTCACTTGTTGGTATTTTTCATTTTTTTTCTTCTCAGATGGAACAAAGTCAAGGTCACTTTGTCGAATCCCCGAGACGACTAGGTGAAAAATCTGTCTGTATCCTTGAGCAAGTCACTTAACCCTAATTGCTCTCGTAGGTCGCTCTGATAAGAGCATCTGCTAAATTACTCAAATGAAAATGTAGAATGTTTTAACTGTAGGGATACCCATGGTCAGAATTGTCTGGTGGGAGAAACGCAGGTTGAGATTGCCAGGATCAGAGTAGTACAGGTGTCATATGCTGATGCAGTGAAAATGAGAGGAAGACGGATACAGGGCATGAGGCCAAAAGAGAGTGATAGGAATAATGTGTGCTTCAGTAAGGTTGGTTTCTGAGCTTTTATAGCCATGGTTATCAGCTTTACCACAGAAATGGAACGTCAATCACAGAAAATAGATGTGGTGGCAGCTGCAGAGAAGTACTTGGGTGTATGAGATTTTACTCACGAGGTGTTTTGAACGATTTTGTCCCGTCAAATAGGGCCAAGTAGTGGAATAGTGGTGAGTTTTATTTTAATGAGTGTAAGGTTAGTTGGTAGGGCAACTAACCAATCATACTCCAGTACAGTAGGAAGCGGTGTATGCAACACCTTTCAGTTGGTTGCGAACCGACAACAGACATTTGAAGAAGAAGAAGACGCCTGGGTCAAATGATTAAATTCGTTGAACGCATTCAGAATAACTTCCTTTCAGCAATTTTATTGTCTGATTAATTCATTCATTGATGTATCTATTAAAAACACAATAACAATATGACTTTCTAAAAATAGTATTCATGATCCGAATCCTGAGAATACGCCATGATCACGTGATCAAGTTTAGGGAACCGAATTCATCCCAGCTGCTGGCTTTCATGCATCTACTCATCGCTGCCTAGTTAGGCACCTTGCTAGCTTTTGTTACAAAAATCTATAGAAAAAATAATGACTAATTATTTTGCTGTTATCGCAGCAATACTTGATAGAGGATGTAGCCTGTTCACACGTTTTGAGTATTTTTACTATCATTGTTACATTTTTGTCGGGTCCATTTCGTTAACTGGAAAGTGGAAAAGACAAAGAGAAAGGGCTTTCCAATAGCTATAATGGTTTGGGCCTAAAAAGAAGACAAGAGGTAATAAACAACTAACATTAGTTAAAATGTTTACTGTTATATACTAGTTAGCTGTTATGGTAACAATTTATTTGCATTGCAATTTAGCTATTGTGTGTATATGAAAGGTGGCTAGGTTGCCAGTAATATCGAGCAAGTGGTAGTTACTATTAGCGAGCAACAGGATATCTCTAGTTTACGTTGTACGTCGTTAGCCAATGCTAGCAAGCTAATTACCAATCCATTGTCACGTCCCATTGAAAGTTTTCGTACCGTTGACAATGTTATTCAAATGTTAACATTTGTTGACAGAATCGAGTCTTTTTCCGACTTTAAGGGGAAAATATTTATTTTACACTTGTGGTTACTGTAGTTAACTAGTTGATATGTAAGTTTGCATGGAAGCTTGGGACAACTAGCAAGTTGGCTAACGGTATCGTTCATGAGTGTTTTGTCAACTGTCTGAAGCCGCGAGTCAGACATTCAGCGATAATCTCTGGTAATTTTTGTTTGGAAGTCCGTTGAACATGTGATTTAATAAATTCACTCGTTTTATTACAACAAACAAGTTAGACAGGAATGAGTCCGAAGTAAATTAGTATTTTTTGTTGTAATGTTTACAACTAATAAAGTCAATACTTTTCTGTCATTGCAACAAAAAAAAACAATATAAAAATCTATCAAGGCACTCATCAGCCTTTGCCTGTAAAAAAAAAAAAGGATGGAGAACCCTCTCTGCCTAAATGACCCACTCACTGGGTGTTGATACACAAACGAATACATTTTTCTTTGAAGGTATTTTTCTCAGATTTTTATATCAAACCAGACCAATGCATGATGGCATTACATGCATCCCTGGTTTAGTGGTCATGTAGTACTATACTCTTAAAAAAAATGTTTTTGGGGTTTCCCTTTACATGAGCACTGCTGTAACAATAATCATGTGTTTAGTTATACTTTCTTCAATGTGAACCCCAGTGTCTTCGCTTTTGTCCCATTTAATAAAAAAAGCAAAACGGAGCTAAATATAAATTTTTCTCCAATGACTGTTGACTTTCTGGTTCTAGGAAGCCATTTTAAGTGTTACGGTGGGGGAAGGGCAGCCTCAAGTTTTAATAGTTGCTACATAATTACTCATTTCCCTGAGACATGCCCTCTGGTGGCAAGCATAATTCTTGGTACAGTAGACAGTAAGTTTTAATCGTTTTTCTTGTTACAATGTAAATAAGTGGGGCAGTTTTCTGTTTATGAACAAAATGCAATAGATAGTATAGAATAGATGGTGTATAATACAGTATATACATATGAGAAGTAATGTGAGATATGTAAACATTATTAAAGTGGCGTTATTAAAGTGACTAGTGTTCCATTTATTAAAATGGCTACTGATTTCAAGTCTGTAGGAAGGCAGCTGCCTCTGTGCTTGTGATGGCTGTTTAACAATCTGATGGCCTTGAGATAGAAGCTGTTTTTCAATATCTGTGCCTGCTTTGATGCACTTGTACTGACCTCACCTTCTAGATGGGTGAACAGGCTGTGGCTCGGGTGGTTATTGTATGTGATGATATTTTTTACCTTCCTGTGGCATTGGGTGTTGTCGGTGTGTCCTGGAGGGCAGGTAGTTTTCCCCCCGGTGATGCATTGTGCCCTGTGGTTGTGGGTGGTGCAGTTGCCGTACCAGGCGGTGATATAGCCTGACAGGATGCTCTTGATTGTGCACCTGTAAAAGTTAATGAGGGTTTTCGGTGAGAAGCCAAATTTCTTCAGCCTCCTGAGGTTGAAGAGGTGCTATTGCGCCTTCTTCATCACACTGTCTGTGTGCGTGGACCCGTTTTAAGTTTGCTCAGTGGCTCAGTGGTGTCAGCTAACCTAACTGTTTTAAGGCCAAGTGTGAGCCTCTCAAGTGTGCCTTTACAGCTGAGTTATGACAGACATTTTTAGGGTATTGTTTTATCTGGTGGTGAGTGGGCAATCCTTGTTGAGTTTTAACAAATGTCATACCAGCAGATGGTCTGTCAGTGAGTGAATGTAGCCTAAATGTGTTTTTTTTTAAACATTTTGCAAGAATGCACAGGGCAAGTCATCCATCCAAGATAGCAAAAACTTAAATAATATATTGTTATTTTTCTCTCTGCGTTGTTGGGAAGGGCCCGGCCCGTAAGTATGTCACTGTTACATGCTGAACACACCGGCTGTGTTGCTAAAGAATTGTACACATGTTATTCAATCAAGTCTTCCAAACTGCTCGTGCGCGTCAACAAGCATCTTGGCTCTATTTTAGATGCTTCACGTGCTGCTAGTCATATCAAATTTATTTATATAGCCCTTCATACATCAGCTGATATCTCAAAGTGCTGTACAGAAACCCAGCCTAAAACCCCAAACAGCAACCAATGCAGGTGTAGAAGCACGGTGGCTCGGAAAAACTCCCTAGAAAGGCCAGAACCTAGGAAGGTTCTTATGACAAATAAGATAGCAACAGCTAGCTAAATGTCCATTAATGTTTCATGTGTTATGGCCTGTCCCCAAATTAATATAGTTGGTTCAGAGTTTGTTTTGGTATTTCAACCAGCGTGTCCTGATCACGTCTGGTGCGTATAGACAAATTCCACATGCACACATGCAGAGCTGGCTTGGCCATCATATTAGTCTACACCTGTCAGATTCGATTTGATTGCAGTCAAGGGTTGATGAAACTGCAGATTTGGCATACCGGGTGACAGCAAAAAAGCAGCTTCAAACCCCCGTCTCTAAAGTATTCAGACTCGACTATTAGTCAGACTCTTTAAAAAAATATATATATATATATATTCCTACCAAAACCAGCACCTCAACCTAGATGCATTGCTGTGCATAGGGCTTCTTTATTTTTAGTCAGACTAGTTTATATTCATGTACAAATCATTAGGAACACCTGCTCTTTCCATTACAGCATTCACCTGGTTAGTCTGATCCCTTATTGATGTCACTGAAGGGGAGAAGGGCAGTTAAAGAAGGAGTGTTAAGCCTTAAGACAATTGAGACATGGATTGTGTGTTTATGCGATTCAGAGGGTGAATGGGCAAGACAAAATATTTAAGTGGCTTTTGAACGGGTTATTGTAGTTGTTGCCAGGTGTCAAGATATGCAAAATTGTTGGGTTTTTCATGCTCAACCGTTTCTCATGTGCATCAGAAATGGTCCACCACCCAAAGGACATCCAGCTAACTTGACACAACTGTGGGAAGCGTTGTAGTCAACATGTGCCAGCATCCCTGTGGAACGCTTTTGACACATTGTGGAGTCCATGCCTAGAGTAGTTGAGGCTGTTCTGAGGGCAAAAGGGTGGGATGCAACTCAATATTAAGCAGTTGTTTCTAATTATTTACCTTTATTTAACTAGGCAAGTCAGTTAAGAACAAATTCTTATTTTCAATGACGGCCTTGGAACAATGTTTTCTACACTGTGCATTTTACGAACAATCTAGCCTTGTCAATTGGTTTTATGCTGCATACTGTAGGCTAGTCATAGGATAGTAGGTTGAGGCCCTTACATCACCAATGGCAAGCTCTTGGTTAAACTAATAAGCCATCAGCTGCTTCATAAGGGCTTTTCCGGTCACAGCAAAACATATGCTGCTCATTGCTTCATGAGCTCACCAGCCCATGATGCAGCATTTGTTCTTTTGGACTCTGGATACAATAAAGTTGTATGACAGCATATCATGCAAGCTACATCATAAAGTCTAGGCCTACTACTTTATGTTCAAATGTGACATGTTGTCTCTGGCTAGATAAGGCTTGTTTGAGCTGTCTGTTTAGTGAAATAACAAGAACAATCAGAGGTGGGTTTTGTTAAAGGGCAACTTTGCCACGTAACATTTGGGTTGTTATTATGAAGTATTTGATGTCCTACACAGTTTGTGTAATTGTGTGATTTCATGTCTATTGACTGATGAACGATTAGCAAAACTGGAAATGGCTTATCTGTGATGTTTTCAAGTAGGATCCCGGAGGTGACTAATAAAATTAATTATGGCCAGTCGTTTTCAGCTAGCTATCTATCTACACTGCTCAAAAAAATAAAGGGAACACTAAAATAACACATCCTAGATCTGAATGAATGAAATATTCTTATTAAATACTTTTTTCTTTACATAGTTGAATGTGCTGACAACAAAATCACACATTATCAATGGAAATACTGTAAGCACATCCCCCACCGGTGGACGTTGGGCCCTCATGGAGTCTGTTTCTGACCGTTTGAGCAGACACATGCACATTTGTGGCCTGCTGGAGGTCATTTTGCAGGGCTCTGGCAGTGCTCCTCCTGCTCCTCCTTGCACAAAGGCGGAGGTGGCGGTCCTTTTGCTGGGTTGTTGTCCTCCTATGGCCTCCTCCACGTCTCCTGATGTACTGGCCTGTCTCCTGGTAGCGCCTCCATGCTCTGGACACCGCTGACAGACACAGCAAACCTTCTTGCCACAGCTCGCATTGATGTGCCATCCTGGATGAGCTGCACTACCTGAGCCACTTGTGTGGGTTGTAGACGCCGTCACATGCTACCACTAGAGTGAAAGCACCGCCAGCATTCAAAAGTGACCAAAACATCAGCCAGGAAGCATAGGAACTGAGAAGTGGTCTGTGGTCACCACCTGCAGAACCACTCCTTTATTGGGGGTGTCTTGCTAATTGCCTATAATATCCACCTGTTGTCTATTCCATTTGCACAACAGCATGTGAAATTTATTGTCAATCAGTGTTGCTTCCTAAGTGGACAGTTTGATTTCACAGAAGTGTGATTGACTTGGAGTTACATTGTGTAGTTTAAGTGTTCCCTTTATTTTTTTGAGCAGTGTATATAACTTGTCTAGTTTTCTGATCATATTGGAACTCCCTGCTGTATGTTTCTCTGGTTGTCTTTGTCTAATAAGATTTGCTAATATTTTAAATAGATATTCAAAAACCTACAGTCACCTTGCATCTGTAAAAGTTTGAGGGTCTTCTAAAACACATTGCCATGAACTCTCAGCTACATTTAAGACGGCGTTACTTACATAATCGACTTAAAACTAGGATAGCTTTTATCAATATGTTAGTAAGAAAAAGCTTGGCATTATTTGAAGGGTTAAGAATGATCTTACTTCCCCTTTACCATTTTGAAATGGGCCAATCTTATATATTTTTTAAATCCATTGGATGTATAAGCATATTTATATTTACCATTATATTTAACCAGGAAGGGCTCGTTGAGATTTGAAATTTCTTTTTCAAGAGCGTCCTGGACAAGATAGGCAGCACCAAGTCATTACACAATTACAGATGAACAACATGAAAAACTACAGGTCATTGAGTAAAAAAACATTAAATACACAAGAGTATAAAAAAAATCATAACAGCAAATTAAGAACATTGACAGGTCAGGGAATCAGCCTCAACCCTTCATCAATGATTTTAAAAACAATCGGGACAAGTTCTTCCAGTTTAAAAGTATTTATTAAGGCGTTCCAAGCCAATGGCGCAGAGTACATAAAAACCCTTTTACCAAATTCTGTTCGGACATAATGGAACAGTTAGCAGGATAAAGTCCTACGAACAATTGACTCGCCCAAACTGCTTCTGACTGTCCACCTTAAGTTTTATATTTAAAGCATTGGAAATAGTATTTCCCAAGCTGTGTTAATGGATTTGCTCAAGTCATTAATGTCCACTTAGGCCTAGTGTTTCCATTCGGAGAGTGGCACACATCCTGCTGCGCACAGTTGAGTGGTATCCTCAGATTTCAGCTGTTGTCGTCTCTAACGGTTTTCCAGGAATTTCATTTTCAGGCTGCCTTGGCTTGACAATGAGCAATGGAGTGGGCAAAAACAAACAGAACTGGGATCAGGCTAAAGTTGACTAGGTGTCAGCTATAGACCCTTTTCACGTACACGAGACACAGATGCAAGTGATTCTTGGCGGCAGTAAGAAGGCGGCAGGTAGCCTAGCGTTTAAGAGCGTTGGGCAAGTAACTCTAACGTTGCTGGTTTGAATCCCCGAACTGACTAGGTGAAAAATCCGATGTGCCCTTGAGCAAGGCACTCAACCCTAATTGCTCCTCTTAAGTCGCTCTGGATAGGAGAGTCGGCTAAATGACTAAAATGTCAAATATAAAGCAATCGCCATTTGTGCCCATTCAACAGCCTAGATTTACATTTTTTGATACTTCGAAACAAAATAACTTTTTGGGGTTCTCATACACTTACAATTATGTTTTGATTCTTGCTTGAATGTCGCTAAGATTATATTTGGTTCTGATCTTTGCAAAATAACTGTTTTGGATGCAGCAGCAGTTAGCTAGTATGCTAACGCTCACTGATCCAGGCTGTAGCGAAAGCTAGCCAAAGAGCCATTTTATTGGTTGAAGTGTTTTTTAAAAGTATAATGCGGTTGATTTGCAATGTTGACACAAACCTATTAAGCAGGACATTCATAAGAGCCTTAAAATCCAATTATAATCCCAAATTAGTTTGAAATGCACTCATACGTAGAAGCTTTCAAATCTCAATGAGCCCTTCTAGAATCGGCTTCCTATTTCGCAACAAAGCTTCCTTCACTTGTGCTGCCAAACATACCCTCGTAAAACTGACCATCCTACCGATCCCTAACTTCATCATCTATAAAATAGCCTCCAACACTCTACTCAATAAACTGGATGTAGTCTATCACAGTGCCATCTGTTTTGTCACCAAAGCCCCATATACTGCGACCTGTACGCTCTCGTTGGCTGGCCCTCGCTTCATACTCGTTGCCAAACCCACTGGCTACAGGTTATCTACAAGTCTCTGCCTTAAATTTGTTGCCTTAAAACCTGTTGTGACTAGGGGGCAGTATTTTCATTTTTGTGAAGAAAAATGTTCCCGTTTTAAACGGGATATTTTGTCAGGACAAGATGCTAGAATATGCATATAATAGACAGCTTAGGATAGAAAACACTCTAAAGTTTCCAAAACTGTAAAAATATTGTCTGTGAGTATAACAGAACTGATGTTGCAGGTGAAAGCCTGAGAATAATCCAATCCGGAAGTGTCTCCTGTTTTGAAAGCGCTGCGTTCCAATGAGTCACTATTGAGCAGTGAATTGGCTATCAACCAGATTACTCTTTCTCCGTATTCCCGAAGGTGTCTACAGCATTGTGACGTAGTTTTACTTATTTATGTTGAAGAATACCCGTAAGTGGCTACATTGCGCAAGTGGTCACCTGATGCTCCCAGAGAGATTCTCGTGTAAAATACAGAGGTAGCCATTACTCTAATCGGTCCTACTGAAAAACCAATTGTCCCGATGGATATATTATCGAATAGATATTTGAAAAACACCTTGAGGATTGATTATAAACAACGTTTGCTATGTTTCTGTTGGTATTATGGAGCTAATTTGGAATATTTTTCGTGACTGCAATTTCCGGGTGATTTCTCAGCCAAACGTGAAGAACAAACGGAGCTATTTCGCCTACAAAAATAATATTTTTGGAAAAAAGGAACATTTGCTATCTAACTGGGAGTCTCGTGAGTGAAAACATCCGAAGCTCATCAAAGGTAAACAATTTAATTTGATTGCTTTTCTGATTTCCGTGACAAAGTTACCTGCTGCTAGCTGGACATAATGCTATGCTAGGCTATTGATAAATTTACACATGCTTGTCTAGCTTTGGTTGTAAAGCATATTTTGAAAATCTGAGATGATCGGGTGATTAATAAAAGGCTAAGCTGTGTCTCAATATATTTCATTAGTGATTTTCATGAATAGGAATATTTTCTAGGGATATTTATGTCCATTGCGTTATGCTAATTAGTGTCAGGCGATGATTACACTCCCGCATGCGGGATGGGGAGTCACTAGAGGTTTTAACTCTCTTATTTTGACCTTATTTGCACTCACTGTATATAGACTTTGTTTTTTCTTTTTCTCTACTGTATTATTGACTATGTTTTGTTCATTCCACGTGTATCTCTGTGTTGTTGTGTGTGTCGAACTGCTATGCTTTATCTTGGCCAGGTCGCAGTTGCAAATGAGAACTTGTTCTCAACTAGCTTACCTGGTTAAATAAAGGTGAAACATTTTTTATTTTTTACACTTCTGGATTTTAGGCCTTTGTTGTCATATTGCTGATAAAAAGTGTCTGTCTTGGAAATGCCTGAAGTGGGTTTTGAGCAGGGCTGACCCATCTACTAGTAGATAATGGGCCCTACTTTAAACATTGCTGCTAGTTTACCCAGTGCTCCAGGGCATAGTGGGGGAGGGAGTTTGTTGATGGGAAAACAGACTTTGGTTGGCTTTGGCATCCTCAGTCATGACATCACAAAGAGGTGAGGCTCAATGGCATAACATATCCTTCTATGGAACTAAATGGACTGTTCCATTTTCCAGGAAGAGGTTGCTGTTCTCTTAACTGTTGACACTTTCCATATTTTTCCTCCTAAAGTGTAGGCTAAGACATTCACTAACGTGATTGTTCCACTATTTTAGACCCAGGCGTATGTTTTGCTCCTGTCTATTCATCTTCCTTTGATTGTCTTTTTACTCTTATTGATTTTGTTTAGATTAGATGAATTAGTTTAGAAGGGCTGTTTTTTTCTCTTCTGGTCTACTGCTGGGCTTGTGATGTAAAGGCACACTTGATGATCTTGTCCTAGCACAGTGATAGGCATGTCATTCCATCTTGTAAGAATTATTCTCTGTTAAAATTATTTCCTTAATTAACACTTACAAAGACCCGTAACCTCTTGTCAGTACTATTTTGCGTTACTGCATTAAAACTCATTTATCCCAATTTTATATATATGTATATATATATCTCAAACACCTACAGGAGTGTATGACACATTGTGCACTCATGCAGGCAACCCCCCATCTCTCTCACACACAGAGCCTCCTTTCAACTTCACCTATTGTCCCCTGCCTTTGGCACACCCGCTGTTCGGCAGGGTGGTATCTCCCGTGAACTAGCAGTAACCTCCCTCTCCCTGAGTCAGATTTATCTCTACTCCAAGGAATTACTGTAATGTCCGCTGTAGATCAGGAAACCCAGTTTTGAGAACGTCTCCTCGTTAAAGGAATACTACCAGAGAGCAGACTGGCAGAGCATGACAACACTTCTGAATCCCCCGGAGTTTCACTGAATCCCCTTTCTAATGTTTCAGTGGTTTGCGCCCTGTTGCTTCTGTCAGGGTAAGCAACACAACTGGTTGGTTTCTCTTGTTGGTTTTCCATCTACATTTCCTGTGAAGAGAGTTTGTCTAGCTGTTGTGCAAGTCAGACTGTCACCAAACTTCATTATCAAATTGTGATAGTTGGCGATATGAAGGGTGGAATTGTCAGTTTCTCAAAGAAGCATGGCCCTAAACTCATGGTCTTCAGACACCTGTTAGTGTATCGGTTTGTCATATAGAAGTGAGTTCAGGAAGCCTTATTACCAGTACAGTAGGTATTCTACCCCCCCAAGTTAATATTTCAACCCAACTCGACCTGGATTTTGCATGCTCAAGTAATGTATACAGTTAGCTACTGAGGTTGGTATGAAAGCATTTTGCTTGGCCTCTTCAAATTCCTATCTAAATTGGGGGACAACACATGGTTGTGTATTTGGCAATGTATTGTAGGATTTTGTGAAAAATGTATTTTACCATTGTTGTTTTTATGGGTAGCCTAATTGTGGCACTGGTTTTTGTAGCCTTGCCATCAATCCATTCCTTTCTACTAATTTGTTTGGTAGCACAGCTTTTTTTAATTTTTTTAATCAGTACTAAAATATGAGTATAATAAGGAACCTTTTCAAGGTAACACATTCGGGCAGGTATAGTCTTTCATGTTTGGTAGCAGTATTAGTAATATATACTGAACAAAAATATAAGCACAATATGCAACAATTTCAAAGATTTTGCTGTGTTACAGTTCATATAAGGAAATCAGTCAATTGAAATGATTTCATTTTGCCCTAATCTTCACATGACTAGGAACAGGAAGGTAGATATAAAACCAGTCAGTATCTGGTGTAACCACAATTTACCTTATGTAGGGAGACTCATCTCTGTCGCATAGAGTTGATCAGGCTTTTGATTGTGGCCTGTGGAATGTTGTCCAACTCCTCTTCAATGGCTGTGCGAAGTTGCTGGATATTGGCAGGAACTGGAACACGCTGTTGTAAATGTTGAGCTTGAACACCCCAAACATGCTCAATGGGTGTAATGTCTGAGTATGCAGGCCATGGGAGAACTGGGACATTTTCAGCTTCCAGGAATTGTGTACAGAACCAGAATTGTGACATGGTCCCGTGCGTTATCATGGTGAAACATGAGGTGATGGCGGCAGATGAAGGGCACGAAAATGGGCCTCAGGATCTTGCTACGGTATCTCTGTGCATTCATATTGCCATCGATAAAATAAAATGTTCGTTGTCTCTAGCTTTTGCCTGCCCATACCATAACCCCACCGCCACCATGGGGCACTCTGTTCATAACGTTGACATCAGAAAACTGCTCACCCACACGATGCCATACATGTGGTCTGCGATTGTTAGGCCGGTTGGATGTACTGCCAAATCATCTAAAACCATGTTGGAGGCGGCTTATGGTAGAGAAATTAACATTAAATTCTCTGGCAACAGCTCCGTTGGACATTCCTGCAGTCAGCATCCCAATTGCACACTCCCTCAACTTGAGACATCTGTGGTGTTGTGTGACAAAACGGAACATTTTAAAGTAGCCTTTTATTGTCCCCAGCACAAGGTGCACCTGTGTAATGATCATGCTGTTTAATCAGCTTCTTGATATGCTACACCTGTCAGGTGGATGGAATATATTGGCAAAGGAGAAATGCTCACCAACGGGGATGTAAACACGTGTGCCTGTAATTTGAGAGAAAAAAGCTTTTTGTGCTTATGGAAAATTTCTGGGATGTTTTATTTCAACCCATGAGACATGGGACCAACACTTTACATGTTGCGTTTTGTATTTTTGTTCAGTATAGATCAGATTAAGCTGGTCCATGTATTGCTACAGTGTGTTGTTTAGTGGAGGCGGCTGAGGGGAGGACGGCTCATAATAATGGCTGGAATGGAGTCAACGGACTGTTATCAACCACATGGAAACCATGTTTTTGATGTGCTTTACCATTCCATTGACTCCATTCCAGCCATTACTATGAGCTGTCCTCCCCTCAGCAGCCTCTACTGGCCCAGTTTCAATTTAAAGGAAAAATCCACTCAAACTATATTTCTGTTTTTGTTTCATTGTTGATACGGTCCCAAAGTGTTTGGCATGTCAACAGTGAGGTTTTTAAGATATTAGACTTTCAAGAAGCGAAGTGTCACTTGCCACATCATCATGAGGCGGCAAGTAACACTGCTTTTTGAAAGTCCAATATCTTAACTTGACAACTGACATGCTAAACATAAGTCAAAGTTAATTGTAAGGCCTCATTCTAGTGTCATGTATTTTAATGGCTTGTTGATTACCGGTATTTAATTTATTTTTTTATTTAATCTTTAACTAGGCAAGTCAGTTAAGAAAAAATGACGGCCTACCAAAAGGCATCCTGCGGGGATGGGGGCTGGGATTAAACACACATCACGACGAGAGACACCACAACACTACGTAGAGACCTAAGACAACAACAGCATGGCAGCAGCACAAAACATGGTACAAACATTATTGGGAACAGAAAAAGGCAAGAAGCTAGAGACAACAATCCATCACGTGAAGCAGCTACGACTGTCATTAAGAGTGTCCATGATTTTAGTCTTTGAATGAAGAGATTGAGATAAAACTGTCTAGTTTGAGTGTTTGTTGCAGCTTGTTCCAGTCGCTATCTGCAGTGAACTGAAGAGGAGCGACCCAGGGATGTGCTTTGGGGACCTTTAACAGAATGTGACTGGCAGAACGGGTGTTGTATGTGGAGGATGAGGGCTGCAGTAGATATCTCAGATCTGGAGGAGTGAGGCCTAAGAGGGTTTTATAAACAACCACTGGGACTTGCGACTGGTATACAGAGATGACCAGTTTACAGAGGAGTATAGAGTTCAGTGATGTGTCCTATAAGGAGCATTGATGGCAAATCTGATGGCCAAATGGTAAAGAACATCTAGCCGCTCGAGAGCACCCTGACCTGCCGATCTATAAATTACATATCTGTAATCGAACATGGGTAGGATGGTCATCTAAATCAGGGTTAGTTTGACAGCTGGGGTGAATGAGGAGTGATCACGATAGAGGAAACCAAGTCTAGATTTAACCTTAGCCTGCAGCTTTGATATGTGCTGAGATAAGGACAGTGTACCATCTAGCCATACTCCCAAGTACCTTTATGAGGTGACTACCTCAGGCTCTAAACCCTCAGAGGTAGTAATCAGACCTGTGATTACTACCTCTGGGGGGCATTCTTCTTACCAAACCACATGATCATTGTTTTGGAGGTGTCCAGAACAAGGTTAAGGCCAGAGAAAGCTTGTGGGACACGTTTAACACAAAATCTGTGGAGGGGCCAGCTGAGTATGAGACTGTATCTGCATATAAACGGATGAGAGCTTCCTACTGCCTGAGCTATGTTGTTGATGTAAATTGAGACGAGCTTGGGGCATAGGATTGAGCCTTGGGGTACTTAGCCGGCACACAGGAATGCACAGGTGCCATTGAAACCCGTAGTAGGGTTGTTAATGCTCTCCAGATAATTTTCTTTAAGCCCCCACTTGCCTCAAAATATACAGCAGGTCATTTAAATGGGATGAATATTGAGGGGAGCTTTTACTGAGGGCCAGGACATTTGTATATCTGATCAGTCAGCTTTGTCCCACTGAGTAAATGAGTAGTATGCGTCTATAAATACTAATGACAGTATTCCCTCATCATTTTCTGAATCCTTTTAGTTAGGCAACACCTGCTCCTTATCTGAAGGTCTTTGGGAAAACGTTGGTAGGTTTTTATTTACCGTGCTCCCCATTATTCGGACCATACGCTAAAAGGCCACATGATGGGGTCGAATGTGTTGATGATACTGAATGGTATACATTTTGTTTTAATGGTGGCCATTGTAAAGAAGCAGTTTAATGACTGTACCAGTTCTGACTTTTGACACTTCCCGTTCCTGACATGTATGGTTAATGGAAGGTATAAAACCATCTGCTTTCAATGATGACTCAACCCTGTAGCGTATAGTGTATTGAGCAGTCAGGGAATTGCCATAGGCCTTATGTAGCCTAGTCTAACCAGGAAACAGTTCAACAGCACACGTGCTGTGTTTTTAGTGGAGTTGGGGGACAGGGTAATCTTACTGTCATCACTCCTTAAATCATTGTTCTTCTCTTCACTGCAACAGAGAGGCCAGGGTAGGCCTGCGTATGTCAAAGTGTGGGCATATTTTTGGGAAACTACAAACGAACCTTAAAGTTAACTTCATGGAGATCTCTAATGGATCCCACTTTTCAGGTGATGCCTGCCACACCTTATCTCTCGTAGAAGGATTTTTTTTAAACCACAATAATAGAACTCAGGATTAGAATGTGTACATGTTTTCCCTGGGATTCTTGCAGTGATGATTTACCAGCCGTTAGTAGAAATTATGTTGATGGTCCTGCTGGCAGAATGTCTTTTGGCCACATACATTGTACATTATTATTTTTTTCATTTAGCAGATGCTCCTATCCAAAGCGATTAGGGTTAAGTGCCTTGCTCAAGGGCACATCAACAGATTTTTCACCTAGTCAGCTCAGGAATTCGAACAAGACACCTTTCGCTTACTGGCCCAATGCTCTTAACCGCAAGGCTACCTGCTGCGTATAATGGCCAAAAGCTTGTTTTCACATGCCATCAGAAATATTATCTACTGTACTGCTATAGATGAAGACATATGACGAACAACATGAAATTATGATTTGTTGTATATTTTTATTGGCTTGATATATTGGAGGGTGGGTTATGTACTGTAGAAAATTGAAGTGGGTAGTTAAGAAAGCCTAGCTGTTCAAATGCTAATTTCATTCATTCTATTGACTTAACTGTGTTATCTCTGTCCCACAGTTGTTCCAACATATACCATAACAAATGGTATCCTTTTGATCACCATGAATCATTGTAATAACTCTATAGACTTGTTTAGATGTTCTAGTCCCCTTTTAAGCCATTTGGAACATGCCCTTCCCCTAAGTTGTGTCAGTATTTCTTTGTGTACTCTGCAGTGTCACTTGGTGTTTTTTCATGTAGACAGAAGTATTTGGAAGCTGCCATTTTCTCTTCTCCACGCTTAGTGACTGTGTCTCTGTTGTTAGCAACATGAACCGTGAAGACCGGAATGTGCTCCGTATGAAAGAAAGAGAAAGGCGAAATCAAGAAATCCAGCAGGGAGGAGAGGCCTTTCCAGCTCACTCCCCTCTCTTTCCTGAACCTTATAAAGTTGTAAGTTTATTTTGTTATTCATTTTGTTTTGCTTCTGTCATTTAGTTAACTATTGGAGTTCAGACTTTTGTTTCTCCTATAGTCTAAGTATTCGCTTTATTCTATGATTGATTTGCAGGATTCATTGATTGATAACTCTTTTTAAAACAGAGAAGACCCTACTTGTTTTTAATATCTGAACAGTGGCAGGGAGAGAGTGAGGTAAGTGCATTGTTTAGGGGAACTGCATCAGCTGCAGGTAATGTGGGCCCAGGGCTGTTGCTTGCTGCTCAGGGGGAATTTAAGGCCCAGCCCTCGCTGGCTGAGGTGTCCAGCCCTCGCTGGCTGAGGTGTCCAGCCCTCGCTGGCTGAGGTGTCCAGCCCTCGCTGGCTGAGGTGTCCAGCCCTCGCTGGCTGAGGTGTCCAGCCCTCGCTGGCTGAGGTGTCCAGCCCTCGCTGGCTGAGGTGTCCAGCCCTCGCTGGCTGAGGTGTCCTGCCCTCGCTGGCTGAGGCCCTTTTTAGTTCGTCTTTCCTTCCTTACTCCTCCTCACAAAAGAGCCTGAGGTAACTGCATAACCCCCTAGCCCCTTTTGTCCCATCAAATTGCTAGGTAATTGTGGGCAATAAACAGTCCACATGTAAAGGGGACCTGCATACTGATAACTGTAGGATGCGTGTATGGCACAGTGCCCTATCATATCGCGGTTCAGTAGTAGACCAAACACTTATTGATGTTGATGCTTACCAGGCCTCTGTAGTCAACTAAACCACTGGTTCCCAACCTTTTTAGGTTACTGTACCACCAACTTAATTTTGTTCTGTCCATAGTACCCCTGAAGAACCCCCCCCCCCCCATGTGCATTTTGACCAGTAAGCCTATTGGCTTGATGATGATTCTTCTCAAGTATCTCCAGGGGACCTAGTACCCCTGGTTGGGAACCACTGAACTAAACAACAGTAAAGTTGGTTTAGGGATGCACGTTCACCATGAGCACTGATGTGGGCCAGAGCTCTCAACCCGCCAACTCTATTATTTCAGCCTCTGGCTGAGTCTAATCTTTGCCACTAACCAGATTTAAACAGAGATTAGTGGCTCCTCTCTTAGCTAGAGGACCCATGAAGGACGGCTTGGAATGCATCCTGACAGGTAGCAAATGGAAAGGTGAGTCCTACCTGGAAAGCCAAGTCTTTTGCCTCCACATAGTGAAAGGTAAGCAGCTGATTTGCCGATTTTAAGAATAGGACCCAGGGAAGTGGCTCTCCCACCGTCATCCGTAGACAACCATGGCAGCCGTGTTGTGTTCAGCAGTTTTTATAGCCCCAGGTTCACTGTTTACCCATGCCGTTACAAAATGAGGCATGTAATATAGAAATGGGAAACATCAACTGGCTAACTTAAACTCCCATCTTCTCATCTGGGCAGTAGAATGCCACTTTGTGGTATTTTCTAGAGAGTTAAGTGACATGAGTCGTGACCAGTAGTATTCATGGTCAAGTAAAATTAGTTTACTTTGTCCTCCTAAATTCCATGGCTCTTACTTTAAAGATCCATTTAACAAAGCTGCCACTGAAGTTTTACATTTTACATTTTTACACTGCTAGAACAGATGCAGCTCAGCGTTCCCCAGTCAGAAGAAAAATGCTGATCTTAAATGTCATTGTAGAATGACTTTAGGCCTGTTGCTTTTCTCTTTGAAGTATATTGCTCTCTGATGATATCATTTTTGAAGTGATCTCCTGAGCACTTTGTAAATGTCTTTTTAAAACTGGTGCATGAATTGTAAAAGAAAAGGTTAGATGTGACCTTTTTTGCTTTTTTGTTTGCTACCAAAAGCCCTTCTATTAAAGTGTAGGCCTTGCATGGTGGCACACTTAAGCATTGTACACAAACAACATATTGCAAGGCAACCCCCAATCACTAGTGTGAATGGGATCTTTTCTCCTTTCCTCACAAGTGCTGTCTTCCCATCCATGTCAGACAAGCTCTGTGTAGCACGTGTTCTTACATTTCCTGTTACAGATATTGGCTTTTTTCTCACCCCGCAGCTTGTATGTGTCAGAAAGAATTGGTTTGGGGCCCCCATATGAAATTGGAAATGCGCCACACTCTGTGGTTTACCTCTTGTCATCTGTAGTGGGAGTGATTGATTAACCTCTAGTGTAGCCATGGAAAGGCCTTATCTCTCTATGCAGATGGACCCCAATGGTCGTGAGGCGACTGAATAAGCCAATCATCCCTTGTTTGATTAGTTGATAGGGCTCTCTTCAATATTGATGAAACAGGATCTCTTGCCTCAAAAGAAAAAAAAGGGTTATTCGTAATTAGTTTTGCCACAATAAATACGTTTGGGTAGCATATTTCATTCATGTGCAGTGCCTTCGGGAAGTATTCAGACCCCTTGACTTTTTCCACATTTTGTTAAAGCCTTATTCTAAAATGGATTAAATAAAAATAAATCCTCAGCAATCTTCACACATCCCTCTTAATGACAAAGCAAAAACAGTTTATTAGAAATGTTTGCAAATGTATTAAAAATAAAAAACAGATGCTTTATTTGCATAACTATTCAGACCCTTTGAATGAGACTCAAAATTGAGCTCTGGTGCACCCTGTTTCCATTGATCATCAAATCAAATGTATTTATATAGCCTTACATCTTTGCAATGTTTCTTGATTGGAGTCCCAGATCTGGGGAAGGGTACCAAAAAATGTCTGCAGTATTGAAGGTCCCCAAGAACACAGTGGCCTCCATTCTTAAATGGAAGAAGTTTGGAACCACCAAGACACTTCCTAGAGCTGAGCAGTCTGGGGAGAAGGGCCTTAGTGAGAGGTGACCAAGAACCTGATGGTCACTCTGACAGAGCTCTAGAGTTCCTCTGCAGAGATTGGAGAACCTTCCAGAAGGACAACCATCTCTCCTGCACTCCACCAATGAGGCCTTTATGGTAGTGGCCAGACGAAAGCCATTCTTCAGTAAAAAGGCAACTGACAGCCCGCTTGGAGTTTGCCAAAAGGCACCGTAAGACTTGAAGACCATGAGAAACAAGATTCTCTGGTCTGATGAAACCAACATTGAACTATTTGGCCTGAATGCCAAGCGTCACGTCTGGAGGAAACCTGACACCATCCCTACGGTGGAGCATGGTGGTGGCAGCATCATGTTGTGGGGATGTTTTTCAGCAGCAGGGAGGCAAAGATGAACGAAGCAAGATCCTTGGTGATAACCTGCTCCAGAGCGCACAATATCTGACTGGGGCGAAGTTTCACCTTTCAACAGAACAATGACCCTAAGCACACAGCCAAGGCAACTCAGGAGAGGCTTCGGGACAAGCCTCAATGTCTTTGAGCGGCCCAGCCAGAACTCAAACTTGACCCGGTCGAACGTCTCTGAAGAGACCTGAAAATAGCTGTGGAGCAACACTCCCCATCCAACTTGACAGAGCTGGAGAGGATCTTCAGAGAAGAATAGGAGACACTTGCCAAATACAGGTGTGCCAAGCTTATAGTGTCATACCCAAAAAGCCTCGTGGCTATAATCGCTGCCAAAGGTACTTCAACAAAGTACTGAGTAAGGGTCTGAATACTTAGGTAAATGTGATATTTTTATATAAATTTGCAAAAAAATGCCTAAACCTGTTTTTGCTTTGTCATTATTGGGTGTGTGTAGCTTGATGAGGGGAAACAACAAATTAATACATTTTAGAATAATGCTGTAATCTAACAAAATGTGGAAAAGTCAAAGGGTCTGAATACTTTCCAAAGGCACTGTATTTGACTACGTAAATTAATTCAAGGCCTTAACTGCTGTCCTGAAGGTGATCCTCTCTCTTTCTCTCTCTGTTTTTGTCTGTGCAGTCCAGCAAAGAAGATAAACTGTCCAGTCGTATCCAGAGTATGCTTGGAAACTACGACGAGATGAAGGAACCTATCGGAGACACAATTCCAAAACTCGGTGGCAAACCCTCAGGCTCATCCTCCGAGGAGAAGTCGGGCCAGTCTCTATTTGGGGAGCAGCGAGGCAGTGGCCAGAACAGTAAATGGACTCCAGTAGGCCCAGCGGCCAGCACCTCGTCCTCCCAGTCCTCCAAGAGATCCAGCCTCCAGGGCAGCCACAGCGGTAGCAGGAGTAGCCAAAGACACGAGCGGGAACACAAGAAGTCCAGTAAGCATGGCTCAGAACACTCCAAGTCCCACACGTCCAGCCCAGCCAAGGGCTCCCTGAGCTCCAGTCACTCCCGTTCACTGGGCGCTGAGCACCACGGCAAAGAGCGCTACCGCTCCAAGTCACCGCGCGAGCGCGAGGCCAACTGGGACTCCCCATCGCGTGTGCACACGTCCTTCCCCAGCGGCTCGCACTCCAGCCAGGCCTTCCCCCCTTCGCTTATGTCCAAGCCCAGCTCCATGCTACAGAAGCCCACAGCCTATGTGCGCCCCATGGATGGCCAGGAGACTGTGGAGCCCAAGACCTCGTCAGAGATGTACAGCGGCCAGTCCCACAGCAGCACCATGGGGGAGATGAAGTCTAACGGCAAGGCCTCGCTCTCCAAGCTCAAGATCCCCTCGCAGCCTGTTGAGGTAAAACCACAGAACTAGACTGAGTAGAACATTCTACAGAATAAAACTTGTTTCATTACAATGTAATTATGTTAGCATGCCACATAATCATTTACAAGATGAAAGATGACACACTAACAGTTGTTTTACAAGCCATTTTTAAAAAACTTTTCTTACAGTGGTATGATCTTTGTTATTTTTAGGGTCCCATGACTGGGGATGCTAATTGTGTTGATGAGATTTTAAAGGTAGGTATGTTTTTCAGATGATAACATGTATTGTAAGAAATGCAAGTTTTTCTTTTCACCCAAGTCATTAAGGTATTCACTTTTACCTTTTCTATTTTTACCTCCAGGAAATGACTCAGTCCTGGCCCCCTCCTTTGACAGCCATCCACACCCCCTGTAAAACGGAGCCTTCAAAGTTTTCATTCCCTTCCAAGGTCAGACTGCAGAGCAGGCCTTAGTGACGTACAGAGGTTGAGGATTATTCAAATATGAGAATTTCCATCTCTTGCAAAAATCTGAATTCAGCCGGCACTATTTTTGACCTTGTCATTGGTACAATAAGTCAAATAAATTTTTTCATGGATTTCTTTTGGGCGAGGGGGGGTGTATATTGGAATGCTCTATATATAAATGGTAAATAGTTTAACACTATAGCACAATCAATAAACAGCTGTTTTGTAATATAATTGAGCAGTGTAGTTTATTTGACTTATAATGTCTCTGTATAATCTAAACATTTCTTGACCATGTCTCACATTTAGGACACTCAGCATGCAAGTTTTCCAGGTGCACACAGTAAGTATTGCTCAGGACTTTACATACAAGATAAGTCTCTCGCATCTTGAACCTCTGGATACAGGTTGATTTCACCATTGTCGTAATGCTCAAGAGTTCTCATCTCACCCTTCCTCACCTCCAGAGAGACAAACCAAAACGTCGAGCAGCCACCAGTCCAAGGCAGCACCATGCGACGGGGATCAGGCCAAGTGAGTGTCCCTCCCCTTCTCCCTGAACATTATGGTTAGCTGCTTAATGATCCAGACAGGTGACAGTTTCTCCCTCCAAGCACTTTGTCTTTTCATGCCTTTGACATAGACTCGCAAGCATTGAGGGACACAGAATAGGAGCTTTATTGCTTATTTCTCCCAATAGTTGTTTGTGTGATAAAGAAGCCATACTTGGTGTTAATGTGTAACATACACGGCCTTGTAATGTTCCAGTAATGTTCTGCTGGAAGATGACCTGAAGCTCAGCAGTGATGAGGACAGTGATGGAGAACATGACTCGGCCAAAAACGCTTCCAGAAACGCATCGGCAAGGTAGTGGCTTCTCAGACTGAGACCCATTGGAGCTCACATTGTTGATATGATTCTCCCCACTCAGAACTTAAAAGAAATGCTAGAAGAATAGCTAACTATTTTAATGTGTAACTACTAACGGATGATGCCTTCACAAGAACAGCCCCAGCTTGCTGTCCACTAACTAACTGCGTGTCTCTGTCCCACAGTAACAACAGTAATAACAGCGAAGGAGCAGAGCACTCGCGGGACGACTCGAGCAGTCACAGTGGCTCAGAGAGCAGCTCTGGATCAGACAGTGAGAGCGAGAGCAGTTCCACGGACAGCGAGGCCAATGAGCCACCTCGCCCTGCATCACCAGAGGTAGGCCTGCTCAGACCCTTAACTACTCTCTTCCCTTTGACCTATCATTATTAATAACCAATGACAATTGTTCCTGCTCAGTACAATTATCTTCTTGCAGCTGACCTGTTGAGGAGTGCAGAATATGCTTTTGTAGATCCCAGTCTTATCTCCACACTTCTCCTCACAGCCTGAACCAGCCACCGCCAATAAATGGCAGTTGGACAACTGGTTCAAGAAAGCTAAGCAGTTCTCTCCGGCCTCCCCAGTGGACAATAATGTACCTACCAAGTACAAAAAGGAGGGGCGGGACCAGAGCTCAGGCCGGGGATACAGCGGGCAGGGAGGGTCTAAGGACTCAGGGGTGCCCACACCTAGCAGAGACCTGAGAGCAGCACAGAAGGGTTCCGAGAGCGGCCGTGGCCGGCAGAAATCCCCGGCTCAGAGCGAGGGTGGTGCAGGCCAGCGCAGGACAGTGGGTAAAAAACAGCCCAAAAAGTCTGAGAAGCCCCCTGTGGTGGAGGAGCCTAAAGGAGGGCTAAGGGTGGAGAGTGAACCTGCTCCAGAGATCCCTCCCCATCGGCCCAAAGCCGCCACTAAAGGCTCCCGCAAACCCAACATCAAGAAGGAGCCCAAGTCCTCACCCAGACCGGCTGTTGACAAGCGCAAGAGCAAGGCGCCCATCAAGAAGTCCAGGAAGTTTGTGGACACGGACTCTTCCTCCTCAGAATCGGAGGAGAACGACAGCATTCCCTCGTTGTCGCAGACCCCCAAGTACACAGAGAGCATCAGGACTCCAGTGTGTGTGTTCTCGCCTATGGAAGAGAAAGAGCTGCTCTCTCCTCTCAGCGACCCAGACGACCGCTTCCCCGTCAGGCAGCAGCAGGGGCTCATGGTGAAGATTGACCTGACCCTGCTCTCCCGTGTCCCTGGACGGCCTTACAAAGACCTAGTAGAGCCCAAAGTAGAGAGGGACTGCTCCGTGGACAGAGACAGCAAGGACTTCCAGAAGCTGCCCTCTGAGAGGATCTCCAGTAAGGGCAAGAGGAAACACAAGGTATGTCCTGCCACAGCACACTGCTATTCATGTCATATTTTGACTTGACTTTGGTTTACTATGCAAATTGGTGAAAAAGATTGCTATGACAGGGTACGTTAAGCTTGAATGTCAATTACTTTTGGCTGTCTTTCTGCAGTTTATAAGCTGCAGTTTGGAGAGTGATGTGATATTACATGTTCAGCTGATACCCAGTCTAGTACCATATCTATCTATTTTACAGCCTTTCAAATGCACCCACAATAAATCATCCTTTCCTCTCCTCTGTTAATCAACTTAGAATGAAGACGAGAACACCAAGTCTGATAGCAAGAAGTCCAGACTTGAAGACAAATCCTCATCTCACCACAAGACCAGCAGCAAAGAGTCAGTAT
Source organism: Oncorhynchus masou masou (assembly GCF_036934945.1). NCBI lineage: Eukaryota > Metazoa > Chordata > Actinopteri > Salmoniformes > Salmonidae > Oncorhynchus > Oncorhynchus masou. Next base: position 85,574,218 of record NC_088223.1, on the reverse strand, counting down.
TTTCATCCAAACAAAACATCACGTTAACTTTTAAACTCCAACATTGTGAACATTGAATGGTATCATTGAATGGTATCATTGATAAACACCCACACCAGGTCTAAGAGGGTCATGGATGCCAAGGTGAAGGAGGAGCCGGTGCCCTCTCCCTCCATATCAGGGTCAGGAGGGCTGCAGAGGACGCCCAAGGCGGAGCATCAGAGCCGCAAGCGGACGGTCAGCCAGTCATCCACCTCCCTGTCCAGCGGGGCCAGCAGCGGCAAGGAGGGAGGCCACAGCACCAAGAGCAGCTCCACTTCCAAACACACAAAAGGCGGGGACAAGCAGGCCAGGAGCACCAGGGAGGGAAAGGTCTGTGTGTGTCAGTCTAGATGTCTGTCCCACTGTCTTGCTCTACTAGTCACCATTTTATACAAATGTGCGTACATGTCACTGGAGTGCCCGTTACCAGCTGAACTGAGTATTAAGATGGCTCAAATCTCGCACAAAATGTCCACCCGCTGCCATGCCCTCCAAATACATTTGGGAAGGACACAAATATGACATTTGTAGCTCACCACTTTCACCACTGCATGATTTGTTATATGGTCATATAAAATATCCCTTATAGGATTATAAACTTTTTTGTTGTCTCTGCAGGAGAAATCCTCAAAGGGCTCTGATAACCAGGTTGCTGTGCCACCACTCTCCTCGGACGGCTCAAAGGCCCTGAGGTCAAAATTGGTGTTTGAGGACAGGTAAGAAGAGCCGCCTCCTCTCCACTGTGGATAACCTGCTGTTAGCCAGTGTGTAGAGCTGTAGTTATAGGGCTGCCTTTGATGTGAAGCCCCTGGGATGTGTAAATAAAACAGGCCGCTTAACATGGCCTAGTATCTTCACCCCCCCCCGCCTATATATATTGCTGTGTTGTTCGTAGAGTCTATTGGAATAGTTAGGGGGGGGAGTATTTAATTTTTATGTCATTTTTCAAAGTACAGGAAATAATTGCAAAAGCTGACGGGCCAACCTGTTTTGTTTCAGGATTCACTCTGCCGATCACTACTTACAAGAGGCCAAGAAACTGAAACACAACGCAGATGCTCTGGTAAGAAATGATTGCATACGTATACAGTATGTTATGTGAAACCAAGAGTGTGCTTTCTGTTTTTCCACGAAAAGCTTGGGAATTTAGTCATTATTTTGCACACGCTGTGAAATCGGAACAGTTACAATGGTTTTACTGTGTAGTGCTTTTACATCATCTACTGAAAGTGGAGCAGCTGGAGTAGTTATAATCCTCCACACTTGGTATCAATAGTGCACCCTGGGGATTATCATCAGATGCCTAAGTGCATCTCACTGCCCTTATTGGGGGACTGGATGCGGTCTCATCCTATTCTACACTATTCAGGGAACCCATTAAACATTTTTGAAATCTACATAATGATATTTCAAGACAACCAACATTTTAATTTCATCACAAGCACTGGTCATGAAGCATTCCTCTTGCTACTAACTGTCCCAAATTCGAGTGAGAGAGAATCAGTTGCTTAAGAGCCAGTTTTCATAATGTGTGGTGTTCCTGTGTGCAGATGGACCGGTTTGAGAAGGCTGTGTACTACCTGGATGCTGTGGTGTCCTTTATCGAGTGTGGAAATGCGTTGGAGAAGAGTGCCCAGGAGGCTAAGTCCCCCTTCCCCATGTATGCCGAGACCGTGGAGCTCATCAAGTAAGAACAAACTTCTCTACAACATGTTTTAACGACATCATTTCAGTATCAAATAGCAAATATCTTCATGGTAGCAATTACATTTCATAGACACCATAGACCCAGCATTGCATAAATGGGCAAATTATTCACAGAATTTACAGTATTAACGTTATTATTATTATTATTATGAAACCTTAGAATGCTGGGAACCGGTCTTTAAGGTCTCTCGTTGTGTGTGTGTGTTTTCTCAGGTACACTATGAAGTTAAAGAGCTACATGGCCCCAGACGCTACGTCAGCAGACAAACGGCTAGCTGTGTTGTGGTAGGTGTCCTGACTCATAGCTTGATAGATTCCATTTAGTGTCTGGACTGGAGCGTCGATGTTCCCCTGCTCATTGAGTCACTGCTTATGCTCATTCATCCATCTCTCCCTGCCACTCCAGCCTGCGTTGCCAGTCCCTCCTCTACCTGCGACTGTTCAAGCTGAGAAAAGAGAGTGCACTGAAATACTCTAAAACACTCACAGAGCATCTGAAGGTAATTTATTTTCCTTGGTGCAAGGAATTGTGATATTGGAATTGTGATATTGTCACTTGAAATGTGTGTTCCTTGAATGAAGTGTTGTATGGATGAGCAGAATGATAGTCAATTTGCATTGCTTATATTTGTTTAACAAATGGCAAATGTTTGTTCTGCATTTCAATTTGTTTTTCAGAATTCCTTGAGCAACACCCAAGCTCCCTCTCCTGGAATGGGAAGGTAAGACATTTCATTAGTTGTATGCTGTCTTGAGACTAACAGTCTTCTTCAATGTATTTCACTTGTCAATTAATGGTCTAGACGTAATGGTCTGAATCATCTGTTTTTGAGCGGTTGCGATTCCCCCGCTTACCAGCCATCTATCTCTCTCTGTCTCCCAGTAAAGCAGCAGGCATGCCCTCGCCAGTCTCTCCCAAGCTGTCCCCAGGTAGTGCTGGTAGCTACTCGTCAGGCACATCCAGCGGCAGCTCCTCTGTAACAATCCCCCAGCGCATCCACCAGATGGCTGCCAGCTACGTCCAGGTCACCTCCAACTTCCTGTTCGCCACTGAGGTGTGGGACCAAGCAGAGCAGCTGTCTAAAGAGCAGAAAGGTACCTGACTCGTTTGCTCTCTTCTGGCGGGGGGTGGGGGGGGTCTCCTCCTTCTTTCCTATGGAATGTATATGGGGGTGTTAGTCAAACTTCCAAGGTATGAATATCCTATCTACTGCTTGTTTAAGACGTTATATTAGGCTCCAGGATGAATCCATAATCTAAATGAAACTAGCTCTGGACGTGTTGACCTGGCAAGCCATTCCTGGGCTAGAGGTCTCTTATGTGTTTACCTTGCTCACGTGTTATGTTATGTCTCCTGTCTGTTTTGTAGAGTTCTTTGCGGAGTTGGACAAGGTGATGGGCCCTTTGATCTTCAACACCAGCAGCATGACTGAACTGGTGCGCTTCACGCGGCAGGGCCTACACTGGCTACGGCTGGACGCTAAGCTCATTCCCTGAAGGACACTATACGCTCCACAGACACACCGTCCACCACAACGCATCGCTGCCCCTCCATGCACATGTGAACTTATCTGCCTCAGACATATCTATAACACTGTGTCCATTTTCTACACCAGCTTGCCAAAAACACTGAGCGATATGGAGCATCTTTGCACCTACGACTGTCCGACACGGAGGAGGATTCCAACTGCACAGATCTATTGGTACATTCTAGCTATATCCACTATCAGCGTTTTCCTTTGTCATATCTTTGGATTGTGCAAAGGAAAGCCATTTTTCTATTTGGCCCAATGCCTTTGTTGAATTATTATATATGAAATACACTAAATACATTTTATTCTATAGGCTATAAGCACATTATTCACATTCGGCTTTTAATGTGTTATTATTTTTACCAAAGTACCTCCCTCAAACCAAAGGTGCTTTAAAACTAAGGTCTGTCTCTTATCTTTTTTGTGCCTTGTATCAGATATACAGGGAACTAGAATATACCATACGTTGAAATGCAGATCCAGCCAGACATTTTAAAGAATAATTTTAAGCTTCCAAACATGATTTTGGAATAGTACTGGACTCGAGCTGTGATCAGTGGGTTGAAGGCTGCACTGATGGTGTGTAAAGTGACGAGAGCTTGGTTTGCCTGACAGATATCCCTGACACATACACACATTACTCTAACAGTTGCCATTGAAGAAGAGGTAGTTTGCGGCTGACCATATTGGTGTTAGCCTGTGATACACCATTCAATTGATTTTGTTGAAGTTACTTTCATCGTTCTGAAGCACCACAATATATTTCTTATCTGTCAATGAGTTCTTCCTATGAATTGCCCTGTGAGATGTTCATTTCTAAACAAGGTGTTATTGTTTCTTTTATTCCTTATAGATCTGTACTGGAAAGGGTTGCTGTTAGTGTATTTGTTTAAGGCACAGCAGGGTGTGGTTGGTATGGCAAATGTTATCCTTGGAACACAATGTAATTATTTGTATAGTTTCTGCAAAAATTGCCCAGTGAAAGCAGGAAGTTAGTGCAAGGAATGACATAAATGCACTCGCATTTTAAGACCACAATTAACAATTCTTCTAATAATTGATGTAGCATACACGTTGGTGGTGCTCATTAGCCATACGCAGATTACATGAGTGTTATATTTCAGTCGAAAAATACATGGCCAATATAGATTTTATTTATGTACCAAGCAGTTGCTCTGTTCAAAGTACTGTTCAAACTTTCAGATTAAAATGATTGAAAACGGGGTTGAAAGAGCTATGAGATGCAAAGTATTTCTATTGTATATGAAAATGTAATATTTAAATGTTTAAAAGTAATTACTGGGTTCTCTACATAGTATAATAGTAATTTGTGTACTACAAAACTTAAGTAATCTATGGTCTATATATTTATGGTACAGGTTATATAATATAACAAATTGCGCTAATGTAGTGGTAAACTGGCCTAATATTTATGTGTTCTTCTGTTATTTTGTATTGTCAGCAAGGCAAATGTGGACATTAAGTGATTTTGAACAGGAAAATGTACTTAATTCATAAGTGGTATTGTATTGTGAAGGACTTTTCTTATTAGCCCACTTACAGAATACAGATGCTGGAAACACTAAGTACCTTTTTCCCCCTCATTGGCTCCCTTGTCTTTCATTTGGGGAAAACTGTTATTTCTTCTTACACTCAAAGAGTAGAGGAAGATTGTTTTTATCTATGCAGGATTTTTTTTTTTTACTAAAATTTTAAAATCATTTTGGGGCTTTTAGTTTGAAATCAGGAATTTCCGCTCTTGTTTTTAACTGCCGGTCAAAACCTGTTTGGTTTGACAGAAATGTCCAATGCTTTTAGCTTGTGCATCATGCTTGTCCACTGAGTTACTGGTATATGTGTATATATATAGCTCTGTTTTAGTAACCAAACATGGATGGCTTTATGAAGCCATTTTATACCTTAAGCTGGAGGCCACTTTTCTCATAGATATTCCTCTGGGTGTGCGTGCTCGTGTAGCCACTCCTATGTTTTCATACACTGGTACACTTTTAAGTACAGCTTCAAGGCTTGTTCAATATATTTAGATGTACAAAAGATGATTGGGATAATTTTAACACTTTAACAAGTCTTTCACTCATATTTATTCGTTTTTCTGCCCCTTTTGCTTTGTCCACCATTCCTTTAAAAAAAATTTTTTTTATTTTTTTTACTGAAAATAATTTTGTGTAGAAGATATCGTAGTATGGGTTGTTTTGTTACATTTTAAATATGGTCAGTATAACTAGTTATAACTTGAAGACATCCAGGGTCAAATAAAATGTTATGAAATTAAATAGAATGACGTAACACTTGCATGTTGCTATTTAAATAGAAATGTGTACAAATTGTATATAAAACAATTCATTTAGGGAGAATTTTTACTACAGTTAAACATTTGTATTGTTGCATCTGTGTCATTTAAGATAGATATGCACATTTGTGAACATCTGTGAGCTTTCTTCCAAAATGTAAGCGATGAAACAAGTCTTTGAACCATATCAATCATTTTTGTTACTGTATTGTATGCCATGTCTCCTGCTCACCACTCTGTCATTATCATTGTCATCATCAATGTCTTTAGAATCATGTGCTAATGTATGTTCTGTATTTGATATGGAGACATTTAAATCCATTAAATGTATATTGTTGATCAGATTGAATGGAAGTTGGCGTGAAAGTTTTTTCTTTTGATCAACTGTACATCTCTACTGCATGTGAGAAAGCTGTTTCCCTTTTGAAATGGATCTGAGATGTCTTTTGAATGAGAGGTATTTCTCTGTTAAGCAGTTGTAGAAGTTAATACAGTATTTTGTTCTTCATTTTTTCTCAGACCATCAGCATACAAAGTACAGCAGTCTAAATTGGGTTAGTTTTAAAATATTGAGAACATATATATATTATGATTGCAATATTAAGTAATGGTACTCTTTTGAGTTTGTTAATTCAAACTTGGAATAACATGTCATTTAAAATTGTGAAGTATTACTTGTTACTAATGGGATTTGAGTCTGTCTGAATATTCTTTGTATTTTGCCTTATTGAGAATAAAATATGGTATTTCAATTTACATGTTTCCAATACATAATATCAATATGCAGTCCTTGTAATGAACATAATTTTGATTGCATGTAGAAACCTTACATTCATTGATCACAGCCAATTTTAGTGACACAGGGCCCTTTCTGGTCTCTGGCTTCTTAATTCCGCAAAATGGTACGAAGCATCATCTGGATATGTGTGCAACAAAAGTTAAACATTCACCTACTACCATTTCTGTCAAGCCCTGTACCCATACAGAAGTTCACTTTTCTCATTGACTTCCCAAACCTCGGCCTTGTCGCAAGCTTTCCCTTAAGTCTCGCGATGTTGCACCTCTGGGTTTAGAAACGGATTATATTGCAATTTCTTGACCCCATACGGTACTACCTTTTTGATTATAGCATCAAATGCATGAAAAAACGGTCACATAAGATATATACAATTGTGTTTGTGTATTGATTTGCTCATACTTGATTCCTGTTATCAAAATATGTTGACGGTAAAAAGTAAAACACATCGCCGAAATGTTGAACTAGCAGCAACTCCTACAGTTAGCCTGCTCAAGTTGACTCGGACTCACCCAACGGTTGTGTTTATTTTTTATATTGAACTTTATTTTGCCAGACAGTACTTTCTCAAAATGCAAAATATGTTTTGTAGTCTCTCGACGTGACGTATACAGATGGTGTGAGTTGTGGTTCATGTTTGTAGTTCTGTCGTTAGTAATGAGACGGTTGTAACTTTTCGCTTTCGCACTTGGTGAGTAAATTCACTCTGAAACACGTACATTTTAATGAGCGGGTTTTCATGACTTCGATAAAGCAAATTTAAGGTTCCTTCTTGCCAATAAAACTAGGAGCAAAGAAGCGTCACTTTCATATCGTAGCCACACCGTGGACATTAATTGTCATGTCACTACATTGACTGTGTCTGTCTTGGCTTGGAATTTTAAAAAACGTGGTGCTTTCTGGTCTGCCTGACAAAGTCCACTGGTCATTTGAGTGGAAGATTCCCAAAACATATCCACAGCCAAAGAGCCGCATCTGTACGGTAACTTTCTCTGTAAGTGATTTAACAATATTGTTGGGTCCTCAGCATTACAGCATGTGTTTAACTATGCTAGGTTGTGCATTATTGAAAGTATTCACAGTAGTTTGTATAGCTCTAGTGTACAAAAGCTCTTAAAATAATTAACTTTCAACCCACATTTCTCTGGTTGGTGAACAGTAACCCTTTTGTGCCAAGGGAATAGACGCTGATGTTCAGATTCTATGTTCACATTTCCCAGTACATCAATAGGGCTGTGCTCTGTGCCATCCAGGACCTCTATATCAGGTTGTGTGAAAGGAAGGCCTGGAAAATCGTTGACTCCAGCCACCCAAGCCATAGAACGGCAAGTGGTACCGGTGCCTCAAGTCGGACACCAACAGGTTCCTGAACAGCTTCTATCCCCAAGCCATAAGACTGCTAAATAGCTAACAAAATGTCTACACAAACTGAGTTGACCCTTGTATTGTAATTTTTGCACTGTCTTTATGCACACTCCCAGGATTCTACACACTCACGCACACTGACACACACATAACCTACACACACATTTATACTGAATACACACACACATATACAATCATCCTATATGCTGCTGCTACTCTGTTTATCATATATCCTGATGCCTAGTCACCTTATCTTACGTCATTATAGATAACAATGTTCTTAACTGACTTGCCTAGTTAAATAAAAGTTAAATTAAATGACCCCTATACATTTCTACAGTGCATTCAGAAAGTATTCACACCTCTTGACTTTTTTCACATTTTGTTGTGCTACAGCCTGAATTTAAAATGGTTTAAATTGAGAATTTGTGTCACTTGTCTACACACAATAACCCATAATGTCATGGAATTATGTTTTCAGAAATGTTTACAAATTAATGAAAAATTATAAACTGAAATGTCTTGAATAAATAAGAATTCAACCCTTTTCTTATGGCAAACCTAAATAAGTTCAGGAGTAGAATATTTCTTAAACCATATAAGTTGCATGGACTCACTCTGTGTGCAATAATAGTGATTTCTGAATGACTACCTCAGGAAACTGCTCAGGGATTTCACCATGAAGCCAATGGTGACTTTAAAACAGTTACAGATTTTAATGGCTGTGATAATAGTAACTGTAGTTACTACTGTAGTTACTCCACAATATTAACCTAAATGACAGTGAAAACAAGGAAGCCTGTACGGAATAAAACTACTCCAAAACGTACATCCTGTTTGCACTAAAGTAAAACTAAAAAAATGGTAAGGAAATTAACTTTATGTGCTGAATACAAAGCATAGTGTTTGGAGCAAATCCAACAGCAGGACAATAACCTAAAACACAAGGCCAAATATACTCTGGAGTTACTTACCAAGATGACATTGAATGTTCCTGAGTGGCCTAGTACAGTTTCGATTCAAATATGCTTGAAAATTTATGGCAAGACTTGAAAATGGCTGTCTAGCAATGATCAACAACTAACTTGACAGAGCTTGAATAATTGTAAAAATAATAATATGCAAATATTGTACAATCTTGGTGTGCGAAGCTCTTAGAGACTTACCCATAAAGTCTAATCGTTGCCAAAGGTGATTCTAACATCTACTGAGTCTGGTGGGAATAATTATCTGAGTGAGATATTTCTGTATTTCATTTTCAATAAATGGTTTCACTTTGTCATTATAGAGTATTGTGTGCAGATAGATGAGTTGAAAGAAAAAAAATCTATTTAATCAAATTTGAATTCAGGCTGTAACATAACAAAATGTGGAATAAGTCAAGGGGTATGTATGAATACTTTCTGAAGGCACTGCACCTCTACCACTCCAGTATCTCTGCACATTGTAAATATTGTATTGGAACTGACCCTGTAAATATCTTACTTACTTCCCCATGTTCTTATTTTTTGTGTGTTTTTGTTCTACCTTATGTTATTTTTAGTAATAATGATTACTACATTGTTGGGTTTAGAGCTAGCATTAAATGCATTTGACTGTACTTGTGCACGCAACATTACAACTTGAAACCTTGACCACAGTTGGTCTTCTGTTATGGTGTGTAAGAAACCTGCAGTTGTTGCTTTTTATACAAACATCCCATAGACATTTCATAAAACCATTAGCTTTTATAACCTATTTATATGGGTTGGAGATAAAGAACATATAAACTAACTCCCCTTAATGGTTGAATAAGTTATTTGAAATAAGATAGTAGAATTCTAAGTCATACTTTATGACTTGCAATCAATTTGTAAAGGGAATATTTAATAAAAGGACTAATATTCAGAAAGCTCCGCCCACTCATCTGCTCATTGGTTGGGCTGGAATTCTATTACCTGTCAGACTTTCCTGTGTGGCTGTTAAATGTAGCCAGTAACTATACGGGAAGCCTATTAGCTGTGTTTTTTCCCCTCAAAAACCGTTTGTCGATTTATTTAATATTTGAAATGAGGGGAAACGGTTTTGTTTTTATTCAGTTTGAATCAAAAAATAAGAAGGTGAATCATACCTGAGCGACGCAAGGATTCGCAGATGCCTTCAACGTCGATCACCCAGGTATGTGTGTTATTATGAAGTTTAGCAGGTGTGTCGGTTTCGCTGTGTTCTCTACCAACCTGTTACAGTTTCGGTCCTGGTCAGGAAATTCTTTGCAGGTTAGCGTTTTTCGTCATGAATCTTGTTCTGGAGGCAGCTCTGCAGAGTGGTCACTAGTTGGCACAGCCATAAAGTCATAAAATCAGATTTTTAACCTAACCATACAGTTTGACTATAGCTCCCAAAAATTACACTTGTTGTATCATCAGTTGTGAAATGCTTTCGGAATATTTCCCAAACTGTATATACATAAATATAATGTAGCGTTTTAGTTATAGTGATGTTTATTAAATCGTGAAATTACAGAACTACACTGTAATTGTAACCATCCAAGTAAAACTTCGTTTTATAGCTAGGTAGATGGCTTATAGTATTTTCATATGATCATAGCCTGATTGATAGCACTAAGGCATTTGAGATCGATAATTCATTGTGCAAAGGAAGCATATTTGTAACAGTCTGGTTGACACCAGCTCTCGAGTAGTCACCTGGTTCGCGTCAGCCAGGCTATTTGTAAATCATCCCAAAATAATATATTGATTGATCACTTTCACTATACCATTTACTTATTTGGGGTTCAAAGCGAAGCTGTTATTGGTAGACTTTTTTTTCCCCTTGACATGGTCAAATAACTGAAGCATAGATTGAGACTTTTGTTTCTAATTTGACACACAAACTAGAGGCCATGAGTAAATTCCAGACACGAAACTACCTTGAACTTTCTTCATACTGGACACAGACATAAAATGGTATCCCCGATTACAGAGTGAGCCTATCCGTTGGCTTACACAGCCTACCCACCCGTGAGTAAGTGTGGTCTCTGACAGGGGTAGGATTAGGGCCACGAGCTTGGTGGGGTAGAATCCTCACCTTCAGTTGGCTCATTTCTCAATTCTGCGCCCCTTGCCCGTAGGCCTGGACTATGATCCAGCTCATCTAGGTGAGTGTATGGCGTGTTCTGGTTTGTTGTCTGCTCTGCTATGTGCAGATCCACCTGACTACGATGATAGAGGGAGCCACCAACATCCACCAGGTAAGAACATGGTGCAACTCTGTAGGCATGTTCCCAGCCTCCAAAGTCCTGTGTGGTCTCCCGGCAGAGGTTTCATTCATATCGTTACACCCACCTCCAGCTCTGGTAGGTCTCGAGCAGTCCGGTCGTAGAAGCACTTAGCGAGTTGCTTTCTGTGGCGCCAACCATGATGCAGAGCTCAAGTAGCTTGTTCGCTATGGGGATTGTAGTTTGGACAGCTGGGCTGCTGCTTTCAGACTGTGTTCCTCCACTGTAAGATGGCTTTCCAGGGGTCGTCACTGTCACGCAAGGCCTTGGGTAACAGGTTTTTATCAGGGGTCGTTGCTGTCATGCAAGGTTTTGCGTAAGAGGTTTTTTTGCAATCTTGACAGCTGATTCTGCCTTGCCATTTGCCTTTGGGTGCCTTGGAGGCGAGGTCACATGGTCAAACTCCCATTCTGAGGCAAAATGCTTGAACTGTGCAGTGAATTGTGGGCCATTGTCCATGATGACCTTGTCAGACTGGCCTTGCCTTGCAAACTGCACCTTTCAGTGCTTTATGAACGTCTCTACCGACAAGTCAGGGAGCAGTTAAATTTCCTAAAAGTCAGAGTAGTGATCAACAATGAGAAGATATTCAGTCACAGACAAAAGGACTAAGTCCATGCTGATGATTTGCCAGGCTCTTGTGGGCAGTTCATATGACATCATGGTTTCCTTTTGCTGTTTATGAGCGTACTTGTTGAATGTTGTACAGCTGCTGACAACATATTTAATTTCTGCATGCATGTTTGGCCAGTATAATGTTTCATGTGCCTGGCGATAACATGCGTCACCTCAAACGTGACTGGAGTGTATTCGAGCCTGGTTCCTCTCTAGGTTTCTTCCTAGGTTCCGGCCTTTCTAGGGAGTTTTTCCAAGCCACCGTGCTTCTGCATTGCTTGCTGTTTGGGATTTTAGGCTGGGTTTCTGTACAGCACTTTGTGACATCGGCTGATGTAAAAAGGGCATTATAAATACATTTGATTGATCTCTGGATGTAGTGATTTGGGGATAATGACCATTTTGTTCCTGCTGTAGCAAACAGATAAGTGGCTTTTAAGTTGTGTTTTTGCCCTACTCAGTGTGTCGCTGATGTATATCTCTGGTCCTGATGACCTTCATGCTGTAGTTTTGTACATTTACATTTAAGTCATTTAGCAGACGCTCTTATCCAGAGCGACTTAGAGTAAGGAGTATGCTTTGAAGCCTCTTGAATGCCTTGAGGAGAGGTTTACTGAATATGGCAATGAGTGGTTTGTGGTCAGTTTCAGCGTTGACCAGCTCTTGGCCATATAAGTAATGATGTAAGCACTGGCAGGAGAAGACGATGCTGAGGCACTTTCTCATCGGGCTAGCTTTCGTGCATGTCAGCATCCAAGTCCACTTTGGCTGGAGTCAGGCTTCGTAATGTCATAGTAGCGCAACACTACCATGGTTGAAGCCAGAGATGTAATCTCCTGCACCGCGGCCTCTTGTTTGGGTAGCCAGTGTGTCTTTGCCCACCAACCGGCGCAGATGCTCATGGACTGCCGATAGGTGTGGCATGAACTTTGCAAGATAATTTGCGAAGCCGATGAGACTTGGCACTCCTTTTGCATCGGACGAGTTTGGCATGTTGATGATTGCTCTGACTTTGTTTGGGTCCGGCTTCAGGCCTTTGGCCTAGAGAATGTCTTTCACCTTGAACTGCAGCTTCTTCAGGCAAGATAATTTGCGAAGCCGATGAGACTTGGCACTCCTTTTGCATCGGACGAGTTTGGCATGTTGATGATTGCTCTGACTTTGTTTGGGTCCGGCTTCAGGCCTTTGGCCTAGAGAATGTCTTTCACCTTGAACTGCAGCTTCTTCAGGCCAATGCACAGCTTAACTGATTGGCCAAGAGCTTCACATTGTGGTAGCGCTCTGCTTCTTTGTCTGTCATCACAGTCTATGATCAGAACATCATCAGCAATGCATTCAATGCCCTTGAGCCCAGCTGCTTGCATTGGTATTCCTCAGGCGCCACTGAGACGCCAAACAGGAGCTTAAGCCAACGTTTCCGACCCCAGGGGGTCCAGAAGGTAGTCACAAAGATGCTCTCTTTGTCCAGCTTGCATTGCAGAAATGCATCTCGTGCGTCCACCAAGGTGAACGTCTTGGCATTGGGAAGCTTGTAGAGAACATCCTCCAGTGTTGGCATGATGTAGTGTGAGCGTTTCAGTGCTTGGTTCAGATGCTTTGGGTCGATGCAGTGGGTTAACTGCCTGTTCAGGGGCAGAACGACAGATTTGTACCTTGTCAGCTCGGGGATTTGAACTTGCAACCTTCCGGTTACTAGTCCAACGCTCTAACCACTAGGCTACCCTGTCGCGTCATACTACTTTAGCTGGGCCTTCACAGCCACTTTCATTGCAATGCGCACATTGTGAGAAGCACACTGGGCTGGAGTGATGCTCTTATCCACTTCAAAATGTACCTCCCCAGGTTCCTATTCAACGGCTCATTGAATACATCATCATATTTGCTGAGTAGCTGTTCTTTGGACAGGGGTCAATGCTGGACATGCTCCACGATGTGCAGGTCATTTGGTACGGTGAACTGCATCAGTCCCAGGTGTTCATGTGTAGAGCCTGAGAGGAGAGGATGTTGACTGGTTTTCACGATCTCAAACTCCAGCTTGTTTGTGTCCCTGAAATAACACGTTAGGTCTCAAAGATGCTCATTAGCTCTCCTGAGTACAGCTTTAGTCTAGTATCGCTGGGCAAAATATACATGTTGTCTTTGTAGCTCATTACAATGCACGTAGCACCGGAATCCAGTTGACATTGTTGCAGCTTGTTGTGTAATCGTACGGTCACAAACCATTTATTCCCTCTGAGTGTATAGCCTCAATGGATTCATGTATGTAAATGTCACTCAATGTTCTGCTCATCAACACATGGAATCTCACCCTCACTCACCCTTTTTTTGCGACACACTTTTGCGACGTGATTATTAGTTCCACAAGCTCTGCATGGTTTTCTGTAGGCAGGGCAGTACTCTTTGCCTCATGCGTGTGCATTTCCACAGTATTTGCATGCTATAGGGCTGTCTGTTCACTGTTCGTGATGAATTACTCTGCCTCCATTGGTTTTGTCTGCCTGGCAACAGCATGATCGTCGGTACGTGGGAATTCAATTCCATTTCTCTCATGTCAGTGACTTCGGCAGTGCTAATGTTAAGCCTCTCTCTTCGTAGACGCCATCTCATGCAAATTCATTTTAGATTTAAGTTATGCAGACATTGTGGTTAGTAGATCTGTATAATCACATATTGTTGCCCTATTATATGGCTTGAACGTAGTGAAAAGTGGATATTTTTTTCTGTAAAATTAGAAACGCAAAGTACTGCTGCTTGCGCAGTCAGCATATTACAGCTGTGAAAATATATTTAATTATTTTGGAATGCTAATGTGGAGTGTACCAACTGAGATTTAAATCAACATGGTAATGTTTTCACTGATTGCACAAAGAAAAATAGGTCCTACATTATGGAGCGCTTGCTTTGCTATCCAACTGATCTTTCTGACATCCTGTGAACCCCGTTAGTGTAGTTGTGTAATAATAGGCCAGTCTATCAACATCTCTAATTGAAAGAATGGCATCACCTTAGAGCTTGTTAAATGATAAAAGGAGGGCACAGGGGTTTTGTCCTGTTGCTGAAACAGCCTCTCTTTGTCCTGTCCGGTCCGACACACTCCACAGGTCTGCGAGGGAACATGTTTGCATACACACTTGCATGCAGCACAGAACACACACATTAGCTATCGCCATTAGCTTGTCCCCCACATTCTCTCCAGCACTTATTTTCTGTCTCATTTTGCCTCTCCCTCTATCGTACATTGTCCGTCTCACCCCTACATGCATACCTACATTATGCATTCTAAAAAATATACAATAGTTCGCTGTTAGACATCATGCTAACAGAGCAAGATAACTCTAGCTGTGCTAGAGTCAAGACACGAGTGGTATTTGTGTCTCTCTGGGCTCAAATGCAATAGGTGCGAGATGATATCTACGCAAGAGGAGGAAAATAAGGTGGAACTGATAAATTAACAATTAAATACATTTGGAACTGACAAAGATTATCATCAAGCAGCTTAGGGAAGAGATTTTCCGGCTGTAGCTCAGGTGCAGGGGAAAAAAAAGATGTGCTTTCTAAGAAGCTCAGACACATAATGTAAGTTCTGAATGCCTTCTACAGCCAAGGGGTCGATGAGTTTGGTGGTACTGACCTGCTCCAATCCACTGGACAGATTTTAAGCTCAACTCCGCGGTCAGTGGGAGACTGGACACTGGCAAGGGGAAGAAGGTCGGGTGGGAGGCAGTCTGGTCAACCTCCATATATCCTAGAAGATCCGATTAGGCTATTAAACAGCTTTTCCCCTCTGGAGGCTGACATACCGGCCCTAGGCATCAGCTCTGGTCCTTGGAGTACACCAATGACCAGCAGCCTTCCTGGGCCTCCCTCCACAGGTCAGACAGTTGCTGACCAAAGAGAAAAAAACAAGGTCTTGGGCCCTCCATCTCCCAGAGGATTCTGACGCAATCTGCTGCTACTGGTAAATGTGTGGTGAGTCAGGCTGGCGTGAGTTATCCTGTTGAAACTCTGGGGGCGCTATATCATTTTTGGATAAAAAGACGTGCCCGTTTTAAGCGCAATATTTTGTCACAAAAAGATGCTCGACTATGCATATAATTGGTAGCTTTGGAAAGAAAACACTCTGACGTGTCCAGAACTGCAAAGATATTCTCTGTGCGTGCCCTAGAACATGAGCTACAGGCAAAACCAAGATGAGACGGCATCCAGGAAATGAGCAGGATTTTTGAGGCTCCGTTTTCCATTGTCTCCTTATGGCTGTGAATGCGAGAGGAACGAGCCTGCCCTTTCTGTCGTTTCCCCAAGGTGTCTGCAGCATTGTGACGTATTTGTAGGCATAGCATTGGAAGATTGACCATAAGAGACCACATTTACCAGGTGTCCGCCCGGTGTCCTGCGCCGAAATTGGTGCGCAAAACTCAGCTGCAAGTATTTTTCCATGGAATTTAGAGAAGAAAGCAGGCTTCCACGAACGATATATCAATGAAGAGATATGTGAAAAAACACCTTGAGGATTGATTCCAAACAACGTTTGCCATGTTTCGGTCGATATTATGGAGTTAATTCGGAAAAAGTTTGACGTTGTAGGTGACTGAATTTTCGGTTTGTTTCGGTAGCCAAATGTGATGTACAAAACGGAGCGATTTCTCCTACACAAAGACACTTTCAGGAAAAACTGCACATTTGCTATGTAACTGAGAGTCTCCTCATTGAAAACATCCGAAGCTCTTCAAAGGTAAATGATTTTATTTATTTGGTTATCTGGTTTTTGTGGAAATGTTGCGTGCTAAATGCTACTCAAAATGCTAAGCTAGCTTAGCATACTCTTACACAAATTAGTGAATTGCTATGGTTCAAAAGCATATTTTGAAAATCTGAGATGACAGTGTTGTTAAGAAAAGGCTAAGCTTGAGAGTAGGCGCATTATTTTCATTTTATTTGCGATTTTCAGAAATCGTTAACGTTGCATTATGCTAATGAGCCTGAGGCTTTAGTCACGATCCCGGATCCGGGATGGGGAGTTTCAAGCGGTTAAGAAACACCTTCCCCATCGGATTCCATCACAACCACAATCGTTGTGGGCAGCTCGATGCTGATAGATTTTGACCTGCCTGTTGTCCGACCAAGGTCCACTGTCGCCCAGGCTCCCGTGTCCAATACATCAACTCCTTCCTGCCCACCGTTCAAGCCAACTATTCTAACATTGGCAACATTGTCACTCGCATAAGATTTAACAAATTTTGCTTTCGGAAAACTGAGGAACTGAAGGACGACTACAACATTTTCTTGAACCCCCTTGTTTGCACAGGGAAGAGAACAGTCATTAGTCATCTGGACCCCTGCCGTGCTATAGAAATGGTTTCGAACGTTACAGCTACTGTGCTGCCAAACCCAGACGGTCAGAAACTCTACAAAGACGGGAAGGTCTTCTGTTGTGACAATTTTGACTTGCTGTGGGAGAACTCTTTAAAAGAGCTGGGATTCACCCTAACTGCAGGGGTTCCAGGATTATCTCCAACATGGTGAACTGCTTAAGAGTCTTGATGGTCTGGGATTGGTAATACTCCTGTCCTCCCAGTCACTATAACAAACAAAGGACATGGAAATTGTATTGTATACCAGAGAAATAGAAGTGCAGTAAATTTAAAGTAACCCAATCTATGTTTCTTTAAACTGTTAGCTCCGAGGGTATTGCCTGCAATAATTGTTTGCACTGAAACTGTCTAAGGAAGAAGCCCACTGTGGGCAGCCCACTCGGTACCATTGAGTCATGGAAATGTCACTGCCATGTCAACCTCAGAATAGCACTAAAAACCAATCAGCCTGTGACAAGTGTTTAGCAAACTTTGTTTGATCAAATACAAAGATATTTCACATAACGTTTTGACAAGACTTTCAGCATGCTTCTAGGGAAGGACACTCAATGTGCTCGGTACTGGGTTATGGAGTTGCATATCTAATAGAACTGGGTTTTTGTTCATGGAAGCCTCTGAGACACTTAACATAGGACAAGTACGCCTCACAAGGCCTCAACTGGCAGCTTCATTAAATAGTACCTGCAAAATACCAGTCTCGATGTCAACATTGAAGAGGTGACTCCGGGATGCTGGCCTTCTAGTTAGAGTTCCTCTTTCCAGTGTCTGTTCTTTTGCCAATCTTAAGATGTTATTTTTATTGGCCAGTCTGAGGGGGGGGGGGCTGTAACAGTCAGAATCTGGTGTGGCCACCAGCTGCATTAACTGCAAAACCCTTACGCACCACTGCACTTTGTATACCAGGGTTGGCTGGCCTTCCAGTCACTCGTAGGCTCAGTCACTGGTATACTTTTATTTACAAAGCCATTTTGGGTTTACTGCATTTTATTGTTCAGAAATGTGGTGGGTACTCTCTTCGTTCGCTGGACTTTATCCTGCTAACTGTTCCAAATGTCTGAACTGAATTTGGTAAAAGGGCTTTTATGTACTCTGCGCCATCTGCTTGGAACACCTTACAAAATACTTTTAAACTGGAAGAACTTGTCCCGATTGGTGTTTTTAAATCACTGATGAAGGATTTTGAGGGTGATTCCCTGACCTGTCAATGTTTTTAATTAGCTGTTTTATACTCTTGTGAATTCAATGGTTTTTACTAGATGTAGTTTTTCATGTTTGTCTGTAATTTTTTGTAATGACTTGGTGCTGCCTATCTTGGCCAGGGCTCTCTTGAAAAATATATTTTTCAAATCTCAATGAGCCCATCCTGGTTAAATAAAGGTTAAATAAAAAAATATTGCAGTGCATCTCCTCATGGACTGCACCAAATTTTCCAGTTCTTGCTGTGAGATGTTACCCCACTTCCACCAAGGCACCTGCAAGTTCCTTGCCCTCACCCTCCGATCCAACAGGTCCCAGACGTGCTCAATGGGATTGAGATACGGGCTCTTTTGTGACGCACCTGCCTGGTTGGAAAATGTTTTTAATGCTTTTGTGTGCTGGGTGATGTCCTCAGATAATCGCATTGTGTGCTTTTACCGTAAGGCCTTTTTGAAATCTAACACAGCGGCTGGATTAACAAGAAGTTAAGCTTTATTCTGATGTATGACACTTGTATTTTCATGAATGTTAAACACTGTTTCCCATGCTTGTTCAATGAAACATAAACAATTAATGAACATGCACCTGTGGAACGGTCGTTAAGACACTTACATTTTCCAATCCCTCCATCAGTGCTCAGGCTGTCCGCAGTAGGCTGAGAGAGGCAGGGCTGAGGGCTTGTAGGCCTATTGTAAGGCAGGTCCTCACCAGACATCACTGGCAACAATGTCGCTTATGGGCACAAACCCACCGTCGCTGGACCAGACAGGACTAGCAAAAAGTGCTCTTCACTGACGAGTTGCGATTTTTGTCTCACCCGGGGTGATGGTCTGATTCGCGTTTATCGTCGAAGGAATGAGCGTTACACGAGGCCTGTACTCTGGAGTGGGATCAATTTGGTGGTGGAGGGTCCGTCATGGTCTGGGGTGGTGTGTCTCAGCATCATCAAACTGAGCTTGTTGTCATTGCAGGCAAACTCAGTGCTGTACGTTACAGGGAAGACATCCTCCTCCCTCATATGGTGCCCTTCCTGCAGGCTCATCCTGACATGACCCTCCAGCATGACAATGCCACCAGCAATACTGCTCGTACTGTGCGTGATTTCCTGCAAGACAGGAATATCAG
Organism: Oncorhynchus masou masou; assembly: GCF_036934945.1. Lineage (NCBI taxonomy): Eukaryota > Metazoa > Chordata > Actinopteri > Salmoniformes > Salmonidae > Oncorhynchus > Oncorhynchus masou. Next base: position 85,554,921 of record NC_088223.1, on the reverse strand, counting down.
TGTTCTGCCATGGCCAGCGAAGGGCCCGGATCTCAATCCCATTGAGCATATTTGGGACCTGTTAGATCGGAGGGTGAGGGCAAGCCACCCCCCCCCCCTACCAGAAATGTCCAGGAACTTGCAGGTGCCATGGTGGAAGAGTGGGGTAACATCTCACAGCAATAACTGGCAAATCTGGGGCAGTTCATGAGGAGGAGATGCACTGCAGAACTTAATGCAGCTGGTGGCCATACCAGATTCTGACTGTTACAGCCCCCCCCCGCTTTGTTCAGGGATACATTCAATTTCTGTCACATTTCTGTGGAACTTGTTCAGTTTGTCTGTTGTTGAATCTTGTTATGTTCATACAAATATTTTTTTTGCAGAGTTTATTTACAGTCACCGTGGGGACGATGTCATCATTGCACTTATTAATGAAGCTGACTACTGATGTGGTAAACTCCTTAATATTATGGGGTGAATCTCTGAACATATTCCAGTCAATGCTAGCAAAACAGTCCTGTAGCTTAGCATCCGCTTCATTGGACCACCTCCCTAATTGATCACGTCACTAGCACTTCCTTTGTTTAATGTTTTGCTTGTAAGTGTGAGATATGATTTGCCAAATGGAGGGCAAAGAGAGCCTTGTATGCGTTTGCTTTCAAACACAATCTTGAGTCTTGTCGCCTCTAGTTGCACAGGTGACATGCTGGTAAAAAGAAACGGATTTCAGTTTCTATGCATTAAAACCACAGGCCATGAGAAACGCTACCACTGGATATGCATTTTCTCATTTGCTTATGGCCCTATACAGCTTGTTGAGTGAGAGAATAGGAGGAAGAAAGACCACTGATTTGAAAGTTGGATGTCGGTGTAAATGGAGGGCTGCAAAGCTGTCACATGAGAAATGGAACTTCACTGTGGACATGTGACACGAGGCTTGGCCCTGCAGATCACATGGAGGGTCCTTTGGGTACAAAGGTGACTCCATGACTGATGATCTCACCTGGCAGGGTCTGCTTACTCCATGTCCATTGGTTCCACGAGACATAAGAACCCTTTTTTTTTCAATCACAAAAGGGATTTGACAACAAGCCAGCCTTAGTCTAGATGAGAGCCTGAGTCCTACAGCAAAGGCAAACTATGATTTAAAGATGAGGAAGAAGGGATGCAGGGATCTTCAATGAGACACTGACTCTCTTTTGAGGAGCACAGTGCTTCCTGAGAACTGTAGGTTGTGGTAGACTTTCTCCTGTCTCCCAAGCGTGTATGAAATGTCAGACATCCTGGTCTCCTGCAGCGGGCCTCTGTCAGTCCCAATCTCTCTCGGGGAGGTACACTTAACAATGCACTCTGGAGAAATTCCCCCATACTGCACCTTGTCTGAACCAATCAGCAAGAGCTGCTGTTAGGGTCATTCATATTCCTGCAGTGATATGTCATGGAAGTGAGATGACTCGATATCATCCTCAACACACCATTTTGGACCATTACATTGATCCCCTATCATAATTTTAGTGAGTTTATTACAAATCTAGTGGCTGCTGGTAGAGCACTCTTAACAATTGTCGTAATCAATCTTATCTTGGTTTTGCTCCTTATGCCAGTCAAGTAATGTGTAATGGCAGATGCCGTGAGTACATCAATATTGTGTCAACCATGTCATCAAAGACCCGGTCCATTATACATATACAGGTTTCACAAACAAGCAGCTTTCTACATTCCACTCTGTTTCCAATAACTAATCTTCGCTTCTTCTAACTCTAAAGGAGAAAAATCACCAAAACGATTGTCGGTCTGCACAGTACAGGGCCGTTCGTTCGCTTGCTGTCGGCGCGATGAGTTACAGGGACCACCCACCATTAGCGACCGATAGATGTCATTTTCGCCCTTTTTCTAAATGTAGAAACGGTTTGAACTCTGTTTGCTTTTAAAAGGTAGGAAGCATGAGTTTTACTCACCAATGGAACAACACAGTGTGGTCAAATACTTTAATTTTAGTTGTATTCATGATCTGGTTACCTATATGTACAAACCGTTATGTTTTTGGTTAATAAATATCTTCTAAACTACCCACAATGCACTATTTCTTGGATGGGCCCCAGCCATACATTTATTAGTCTCTGCTCTCTCTTTGCTTTGATCCGTGGTTGTGTTTTTTAGTAGATTTGTGTTCGTTGTTCAAGCTAGTCTCCAGTATTTGGGCTCAAGCTTGCCGACCATATTCGTGGTGGTTGGCTGGGCTAATCGCTACACTACATGACCAAAAGTATGTGGACACCTGCTCATCAAACATCTTATGCACGCTGACATGGTCGCCAGGTGTACAATGTTTCCTCTGACACATTGGTGTGGCTGGCTTCCGGGTTAAGTGGGCATTGTGTCAAGAAGCAGTGCGGCTTGGTTGGGTTGCGTTTCGGAGATCGCATGGCTCTTGACCTTCGCCTCTTCAGAGTCCGTACAGGAGTTGCAGCGGTGAATCAAGACTGTAACTACCAATTGGATACCACGAAATTGGGGTGTTAAATATATACGTAAAATATAACGCTGCTGGGTTTTCTCAAGCTCAACAGTTTTTCCCCGTGTCTATTAAGAATGGTCCACCACCCGAAGGACATCCAACCAACTCGACACAACTGTGGGAAGCATTGGAGTCAACATGGGCCATCATCCCTGTGGAACGCTTTCGACAGCTTGTAGAGTCCATGCCCCGAATAATTTAGAATGTTCTGAGGGCAAAGGGGGGATGCAACTCAATATTAGGAAGGTGTTCTTAATGTTTTCTACACTAAGTGTATTATGCACATAGCTACCTCAATGACCTCACTCCTGCACATTGACTCCGTACTGGTACTTTGAGTATGTAGCCATGTTTTCTACTTCCTGTACATAGCTATGTTTATTTTTACTCTATTGTTATTCCTCGTCGCTATTTATATATTTATCTTTTAACTCTGTTGGTAAAGTACCAGTTAAGTATTTAACTGTTAGTCTACACCTGTTTACCAACAACGTGACAAACTCAATTTTGATTTTATTTTCCCCCTATTTTTTTTAACCTTTAATCATCTGTTCTCTCATTTTCATTTCAGGTTACACAGTTCAGGCGGTGTTGCATTGTGGTAATGCTGTGGGGTCAAGTTGAATCTCTTTATGGGTTCTGTTTCACAGCTTTCTCCCTCTCTTTGCCTGGGCTCTGTATGAAGGAACCCAGTCAAAATTAGCCACGGTGGCAGACTGCACACAATGGAGATTACAAATCACTTGACTCTTCGGAACGATGGTTCAGATTTTTATTAAAGAAGCCATTATGTGGCTTGAAGGAGTCTAATTTCATCATATGATGGTTTTACAGTGAAGTTGGCGGCATACAATGGGAATAAATTGAGAATCAGGACTGTGGCTGGAGGTGGAGCTGTAATTAAGGGGAGAACATTGTCATTTTTTCAGGGGTGTGATTAAGCACTGCTTTATTGCTAATGAATAAGTACTATTGAACAGTGGCCAACTGAGAGCAGAAGAATCCCTGCTTATATCCTCGTGACGAGTGGCCAACAATCGCAGGAATTCTGCTTCTCATCAGGAAGCGGACTGACGATGTAAAAACAGCCTGTCCAATATGTTGAGACAATGTATTGACATCCATCCCATTTATGTCATCCGTTGTCAGAGGAAAGAGGTCTGTTTCAGCCATCGAAAGGAGGGTCCGTTTGAGTTGTAGCTGGGGTGGGTCACCTGAGTGACTGGGCACCTGTCGGTGGGTCACCTGAGTGACTGGGCACCTGTCGGTGGGTCACCTGAGTGACTGGGCACCTGTCGGTGGGTCACCTGAGTGACTGGGCACCTGTCGGTGGGTCACCTGAGTGACTGGGATTTACACTAGTATTTGTAGTCCCATCTCCCAGTGAAGATGTTAAATGGAGATATATGACATAATACAACCTGTACCAGTAGAGCCTATTTGCTGTACCTGTCAGCTTTATCAAGCACATTCCTTTCCATGTGTGCAGTAATTGCCACTGCTGGTGCTCGTGGCTCATGAGGCCGGTGCTCGTGGCTCATGAGGCCGGTGCTCGTGGCTCATGAGGCCGGTGCTCGTGGCTCATGAGGCCGGTGCTCGTGGCTCATGAGGCCGGTGCTCGTGGCTCATGAGGCCGGTGCTCGTGGCTCATGAGGCCGGTGCTCGTGGCTCATGAGGCCGGTGCTCGTGGCTCATGAGGCCGGTGCACGTGGTTAAAGTGTCCGTGATAAGGAGTGGGTTCCATGAATGCGATCATGCACATGCCATTGCAACGTTAACAAAGAACACCATGTCTGACAGCCACTGGACCAGAGGTTGTCACAACTTTGATTTAGGTTTCTGTTGTCCACTGACTAGGGACACAGTTGAATTGAATCATCAAATCTCTCTTGAAGATTACATACATGGTTGTGTTAAAGAGGTCTTCCGTCCTTCAAAAGTACATTATTGTTTTACATAGCTTTCCTTTACCACCACCTGAGAGTGAAGGGGAGGTTGTCATCCTGGGCCTAAAATGGCTGTCTGAATACAGGTTATTGGAGGGAGCTAGACCATGACCTTCATCTCCTGGCAATAAGGGGAAAGAGTACTGTATTCAACTGAAATGTGTCTTCCGCATTTAACCGAATTCCTCTGAATCACAATAAGGTCACTTAGGCTGCGTTTACACAGGCAGACCAATTCTGATAATTGATTCACTCATTGTTATTTTGACCAATCAGACCAGCTCTGAAAAAGATCTGATGTGATTGGTCAAAAGACCAATTTGGGGGGGCTGAATCGGGCTGAGTTTACACAGTGTAAACACAGCCGAGGCTCCCACCTCTGATGACAAAGGAAAATGTGAAAGCTCAAACGTGATGTACTATTGTGAAAGTGATTAAGGTGAATGTGCCATATTTGATCAAATTTGGGAGCTCTCTCCTCTTGTCAGAAATCTAGGCTAGTCCTATTTTAGCTGTCCTACTTTACTGCGGCAGGGTAGCCTAGTGGTTAGAGCATTGGACTAGTAACCAGAAGGTTGCAAGTTCAAACCCCCGAGCTGACAAGGTACAAATCTGTCGTTCTGCCCCTGAACAGGCAGTTAACCCACTGTTCCTAGGCCATCATTGAAAATAAGAATTTGTTCTTAACTGACTTGCCTAGTAAAAGAAAGGTTAAAAAAATGTTTCGATCCACAAGGGTCTTTGTGAGGTCAAACTGTTGTTTTAAAATGTGCAGTATACTTCATTATCCCAGCAATTAGGTTTTTTAAGGGTGTGCGTATGACCATCTGTATTACAAGTAGTCATTAAAACTAGGCCTGTAAGGGCTTTTGTCAATCCTGTAACTGTATCGAACCGCTTGTCTTTTCAGTTCGCTGCAGCTAGTGACTGGAATGAGCTGCAACAAACACTCAAACTGGACAGTTTTATCTCAATCTCTTCATTCAAAGACTCCATCATGGACACTGACAGTTGTGGCTGCTTTACGTGATGTTGTTATCTCTACGTTCTTGCCCTTTGTGCTGTTGTCTGTATCCAATAATGTTTGTACCATGTTTTGTGTTGCAACCATGCTGTGTTGTCATGTGTTGCTGCCATGCTATGTTGTTGCCTTTGGGCTCTACGTGGTGTTGTGGTGTCTCTTGTCGTGATGTGTGTTTTGTCCTTTTATGTCATTTTTAATCCCAGCCCCTGTCCCTGCAGGAGGTCTTTTGCCTTTTTGTAGGCAGTCATTGTAAATAACAATTTGTTCTTAAATGACTTGCCTAGTAAAATAAAGGTTGAATAAAATGAATACATGTAGTGTAATTAATTTGCCCTCCCACTTTGGCTTAATCGTGGAACGTATCATGCATATTCGTCCAACTGAAAGAACATTGCTTCTAATGGACAATAAGTATACCATTGGGGCGGGGGGTGTAAATGCTCAGAGACCGCTATAGAGATGACTCTCCCATACTTTCTGAATTGGACTGGTTCTGTAGAGGCTATGGCACAACATTGTCGTAGGAAGGAGTTTGGGAAGGACAGGAGTACTGTGAGGTCTTGAGAAAAAGACATGCCAGCAGAGCAACTTTTTTCAACCTACATCAGCCTCCTGTCAGGAAGTGGTTCAATTGTTTGCTGTTTGTCTTCCACAGCCTGCTGTTCTTTCTCTCCCCTCACACATTCCGTAGCCCGCTTCTGTCACTGTTGTTGTGTCACCTCTAGTTCATAAGGTTATGCTTAATGTTGACACGGTCATTATTTAATCCAGTGTATGATACGGTGAATGATCTGCCCAGGGTTGTGTGTTTTTCAGAGTTTCACCGACCCAAGTGAAGACACCATTGTGCTTTCTATGTTTCTCTCAAGATGGCCTAATTCTGTGTGGCTGGTTGACACAAGTCCTGTAGGGCTAGCTGGAGATTAGCTAGGTTGTTACCCTAAATAAACACACTGAATATGGCCTGCCCCGCAGCTTCACATTGTTTGTACTGAGTATAATGTCTAGGTTTATCCCCTTCGTAGTGTCATATTGCTAGTTTTCTGCCTCGGGCTCTTAATACAAACTTAACTCTATATTTTTCTGTACATGAAAGTAACAAGATGTCATAAGTAATAACTGACTTGCCTAGTTTAAATAAAGGGTTAAGAACATTCTTATTTACAATGACGGCCTAGGAACAGTGTGTTAACTGCCTTGTTCAGGGGCAGAATGACAGATTTGTACCTTTTTCAGCTTGGGGATTAGATCAAGCAACCTTTTGGCTACTGGCCCAACGCTCTAACCACTAGGCTACAGCCCTGCTCTTGTTTCATCCATAAGCTCTGGGGGAGGAGGCTTCACAAGTTAATGTTTGACCAGCTTCAGCTTTAGGATGAGTCAATGCTTAACTGTGGTATTTTTGTAGTGCAGAATGTTCTAACTTGCTCTCTGTGTGCTAAAAAGGTAAAATATCAACTGGTACTGGGCACTCCTACCAGAGTGGACAGAAATCGTCCCACAGTGTCAAGCTGATGTCCCCCGCCATGCTTGGTGGGCACATTCCAATATTAATTTGTGAGAATGTGGTGCTTATTAGAGCCTGTTAGCCTGTCACTATCACCCAGGGTCTGGTGACGTTTTGTGGCATTTCTCACTGACTGCTCTGCAGTAACTGAATATCTGCACCTTTTCACAAAGCTCTTCCTCTCAACGTTTGTTTGATTTGTCTTAACAGTGACATTCTCTCTCACCTTGGGACCTTGAGGAAAGTCCTGGAACTAAGGATGAGCAAATCTGCATCTCCAATTCTTTCTCTTAATGCGTGTCAGGATTTTTCCCTTGTTGAGGCCACAGTTGTTTGGCCCATTCTCGACCTAGGCACTAAAATGGAGGTCATGCTGAAAAGATTAGGTATCCGAAATGCACTTACCCGGTCTTGCAGTCAAATCTTCTTACTGAGGTTTTTAACCCCTCCCTATTAAGCGCCCTCTCGCTCTTTTCCCTAATTGAATGCCTGTCTATGATTGGGTGCAATGGAGATTAGTTGCCAGGTATAAAATGGTTTGTTACCATATGAAGTAGACTAAGTCTGTCCTGAATGGTGCCACATACAGTATAGCTGCCAGACAGTTCATTGGGAAAGTATTCAGACCTTCCCCTTTCCCACATTTAGTTATGTTGCATCCTTTTAATTATTATACATTTTTTTAAACAGCCAATTGTTGACACATTTGAAAATGTATTAAAAATAAAGAACATAAATATCTTATTTATGCACCGCAGTGCTTGAGGCGTCACTAGAGTCCCGGGTTTGATCCCGGGTTATGTTGCATCCGGAAGTGACCGGGAAACCCATGAGGCTGCGCACAATTGGCCCAGTGCCTTCCGGGTTAGGGGAGGGTTTGGCCGGCCGGGATGTCCTTGTCCCATCGCGTTCAAGTAACTCCTGTGGCGGGCCGGGTGCCAGTTGTACGGTTTTTCCTCCAACACATTGGTGCCGCTGGCTTCCAGGTTAAGCCAGCAGTGTATCAAGAAGCAGTGCGGCTTGGCAGGGTTGTGTTTTGGAGGATGCCTGGCTCTCGACATTTGCCTCTCCCGAGTCTGTACGGGAGTTGCAGTCTTGTCCCATTGCTCGAAATTGAGCCCAGGTGCATCCTGTTGCCATTGATCATCCTTGATGTTTCTACAACTTGATTGGAGTCCACCTGTGATTTAAATTGATTGGACATGATTTGGAAGGCACACATGTCTATATAAGGTCTCACAGTTGACAGTGCATGTCAGAGCAAAAACCAAGCCATGAGGTTGAAGGAATTGCTCCTGAGACAGGATTGTGTCGAGGCACAGATCTGGGGAAGGGTACCACAGTGGCCTCCCAAACTTCTTCCATTTAAGAATGATGAACGGGCAAGATTCTTCCTAGAGTTGGTCGCTCGCCGAAACTGAGCAATCGGTGGGGAAAGGGCCTTGGTCAGGTTGGTGACCAAGAACCCGATGGTCACTCTGACAGAGCTCCAGAGTTCCTCTGTGGAGATGGGTGATCCTTCCAGAAGGACAACTATCCCTGCAGCACTCCACCAATAAGGCCTTTATTGCGGAGGGGCCAGACGGGAGCCACTCCTCAGTAAAAGGCACATGACAGGCCGCTTGGAGTTTGCCAAAAGGCACCTAAAGGATGCTACGGGGATGTTTTTCAGCAGAAGGGACTATGAGATTAGTCAGGATCACAGGATTTTTTATTTTATTATTTAGCCTTGTATTTAACGAGACAAGTCAGTTAACAAATTCTTATTTACAATGACAGTCTACCCCAGCCAAACCCGGACGATGCTGGGCCAATTGTGCACCACCCTATGGGACTTAGCCTGGATACAGCTTGTGATACAGCCTGGAATCGAACCAGGGTCTGTAGTGACAACTCCAGCATTGAGATGCAGTGTCTTAGACCGCTGCAAAGATGAATGGAGCGAAGTACAGATATCCTTGATGAAAACCTGCACCAGAGTGCTCAGACTGGGGCGAAGGTCCACATGCCAACAGGACAACGACCCTAAGCACACAGCCAAGACAACACAGGAGTGGCTTCAGGACAAGTCTCTGAATGTCCTTGAGTGGCCCAGCCAGAGCCCAGACTTGAACCCGAATGAATATTTCTGGAGAGAACTGAAAATATCTGTGCAGCTCCCCATTCAACCTGACAAAGCTTGAGAGGATCTGCAGTTAGGAATGGGAGAAACTACCCAAATACAGGTGTGCCAAGCTTGTAGCGTCATACCCAAGACGACTCTGTAATCGCTGCCAAAGGTGCTTTAACAAAGTACAGAGTAAAGGGTTTGAATGAGGTCGACCAATTATGATTTGTTTTCAACGCCAATACCGATTTATTGGAGGACCAAAAAAAGCTGATACCAATTAATCGGCCATTAAAAAAAATATATATTTTTAAAATATTTCTAATAATGACAATTACAACAATACTGAATGAACAATTAACACTCATTTTAGCTAAAATAATACATACATCTATTTAGTCTCAAATAAATAATGAAACATGCTCCATTTGGTTTAAATAATGCAAAAACAGTCTTGGAGAAGAAAGTAAAAGTGCAATATGTTCCATGTAAAAAAAAAAAAAGCTAACTTTTAAGTTTCTTGCAAGGAACATATGAAAGCTGGTGCTGGTTCAATATTCCCAGTTCTTAAATATTCCCAGTTAACAAGTCTTAGGTTGTAGTTATTATAGGAATTATGAGGCATTGACTTTCTCTCTATACCATTTGTATTTCATATACCTTTTGACTATTGGATATTCTAATAAGCACTTTAGTATTGCCAGCCTAATCTCAGGAGTTGATAGGCTTGAAGTCATAAACAGCGCTGTGAATCAAGCATTGCTAAGAGCTGCTGGCAAATGCAGTAAAGTTTGAATGAATGCTTATGAGCCTGCTGCTGCCTACCACCGCTCAATCAAATATCAAATCATAGACTTAATTATAATATAATTAACACAGAAATATGAGCCTTTAGTCATTAGTATGGTCAAATCCGGAAACTAATTTAGAAAACAAAACGTTTATTCTTTCAGTGAAATACGGAACTGTTCCGTATTTTAGTGAACGGGTGGCAACCTAAGTCTAAATATTGCTGTTATGTCATAGTTATGAAAAATTCTGGCAACTTGGTTTGCAACGAGCCAGGCGGCCCAAACTGTTGCATATACCCTGACTCTGCGTGCAATGAACGCATGATAAGTGACAATTTCCCTAGTTAATATTTCCTGCTAACATGAATTTATTTTAACTAAATATGCAGGTTTAAAAAAATATATACTTTTGTGTATTGATTTTAAGAAAGGCACTGATGTTTTTGTTAAAACATTACCCGTTTGGCGAAGTAGGCTGTAAACTAACAGGCACTGCGTTGATTATATGCAACGCAGGACACGCTAGTTGACCTAGTAATATCATCAACCATGTGTAGTTAACTAGTGATTATATTGTTTGATTTAAAAAAAAAATGTTTTATAAGATAAGTTTAATGCAGATAGCTAGCAACTTACCTTGGCTCCTTGCTGCACTCACGTAACAGGTGGTCAGCCTGCCATGCAGTTTCCTCGTGGAATGCAATGGTAATTAGCATTCTTGGACGCCAATTACGATTGTTAAGAACTTCGGCCAACTTCTAGTCTGAATACTTATGTAAATATGATATTTCATTAAAAAAATGTTTTTTTATACATTTGCAAACATTTCTAAAAACCTGTTTTTGCTTTGGCATTATGTGGCATTGTGTGTAGATTGAGGGGGGGGGGTTTAATACCTTATTCTAAAATGTATCAATGTGGATAAAGTAAAGGTGTCTGAATACCTTCCCACATCAAGTCACTGCAGGGTCTTAAACTACATCACTTAAAATGTTGATTTTAAACTTGCCCTTCAGTTGTGTGTGTGTGTGTGTGTGTGTGTGTGTGTGTGTGTCAATAGTCATGTGCATACTTGCACAAAAACATGTAGATGTACTGGGTCTGTCAGTGTTGGATGTTAAGAATAGCCCTGCTCTCATGTGTTGTTTAGCCTTCGACTCATTCAGGTGGGAATGGCAGCAGGTCACAGAGTTGACCATAACAACGGAGCACCAACACCACCCTTCAGACCAGACACTTCCAGCATGAACCAAAATATTAAGCATAACAACCAAGTCATCATCAGATAAATACATACAGGCCACTATCATACAGTAAAATAAACCTACATCTCTAGACTAGCTGTGAGTTTGCACTCTGTTGACCATGATGAAAGCTGGTGAAATGGGTCTAGATGCTTAGCAGTCAGCCAATGAACATAATGTCATAACATCTGCACGACCTTGCACTGACACAAGTGAGTAAAATCTAACTTCTCGGCCCAATGTGTTTGGAAATTAAGACAAATGTTTGGTTGTTTGGGGCCTGCAATAGGGGAGAGGATGGAAAATGGTGTTGGGGTCCTCCTGGTTGTCGGTCTTTGAGTGTTTGGGCGAGAGCAGCACCCACCCCTGCTGCTTGGCTGCTGTCCATGTGCCTAGGACCCTGGGAATGAATCGTGCCCGGACCCTGTCTTTCTTTGAAGCCAGCGAGGAATGCATGGCCTTTTTTTTTCCCGGACAGCACAAGCTATCTGTGGTGAAATGTTCCCTCTGCCACAGAGCTCATTGTGCATCAGCAAGGCGGACAGACGTCACATGCATGCGATCGCCGCCTTTCTGCTTGGTCTTGGGGGGAGAAGGACTCTTTTCTCTGGAACTCTTCTTTACATCTTCTCCTGGTAACTTGTTGTGTTTTGCTCCTTCATTTTCCTCGTTCTAACCCTAATAGTTTTATTTAAGTCAAGTGTTTAACTTGGAAATTTGGTGTCATTTTATTATTTTTCTCATACGGAATCAAAAACGTGAACAAATTGGTCAGTGGATTTGGTAAGTTGTTTCCGTCTGGTGCTCTTCAAAGAGAATTATGTTTTAGATCTCTTGGTGTGAGTTGAGTCGACTCTAATGGAAGTCACTGTGACGGTGTGCGTGTTAGTGTATTTGTCTGGGACATTTAGCCTCTGTCCTCTCTACATTTTGTCACTGGCTGTCCTTCCCATCACTTCCACATGAGCGCTGGCCTGTTTGGTCCCGTTAATGTGTTCTAGCTAGCAGTTCAGGACTGGGAAGAAGCCTGGCGGGCCCAGGCAGCCGCTGCACATGGAGAAACTGGTGTCCCTCCACAACACACACAAACAAACCCCCTTTAACATCACTAACTAGACCTGGGAGGTCTGTATATGTGTGCATGTATGCCTGGTAGCTGGAGATTTTCATACAGTCTGCTGCAAACCAGGGGACGAGGGTGAGCTCTGTCACACTTTGGGGTGTGGTGGGACTTAGAACAGAGCTACCTCAGCCATTTTGAATGGTGGTTATTTGACCAATGTGTTTATTTATCTGTGTTGGCCCATGAGGGAGTGAACCCTGGTCGGCATGGAGGACTGTGGTGCTCATTGGCTTGTCTTTGTGTTGGCCACACTGATCTGTTTGTATGTATGACTGTAATCACCTGGAGGCCTGCATTCTTCTTAGTCTACCATCACCCCACATTAAGGCTGCCTGTTGGTGGACTTTATCATTATTTTGATGTTGGGTAATATCTGTATTGTAAACACCATTTTGGGCAGAAAGACAAGTTTCACTGTTACTGAGAAGCTTAGTGAATCTCTTCCGTTGCAGGAACATAAACAAGGCCAACATGAAATTAAAATATTTCAGTTATTGGAGAAAGTTCTTTGGGAACTTGTTATTGCTTCCTGATACAGAATGAGGAAAATGTCCTTGATTTTGGATTGGATCTTGGATGGTTGAGGGCAGCTCCCGAGGGGAACTGGGGGGATCTTGGATGGTTGAGGGGCAGCTCCCGAGGGAACTGGGGGGGGGATCTTGGATGGTTGAGGGGCAGGAGGGGAACTGGGGGGGGGGTCTTGGATGGTTGAGGGCAGCTCCCGAAACTGGGGGGGGGTCTTGGATGGTTGAGGGGCAGCTCCCGAGGGGAACTGGGGGGGAGGGTCTTGGATGGTTGAGGGGCAGCTCCCGAGGGGAACTGGGGGGGGGTCTTGGATGGTTGAGGGGCAGCTCCCGAGGGGAACTGGGGGGGTCTTGGATGGTTGAGGGGCAGCTCCCGAGGGGAACTGGGGGGGGGTCTTGGATGGTTGAGGGGCAGCTCCCGAGGGAACTGGGGGGTCTTGGATGGTTGAGGGGCAGCTCCCGAGGGGAACTGGGGGGGTCTTGGATGGTTGAGGGGGGAACAGCTCCTCCCGAGGGGAACTGGGGGGGTCTTGGATGGTTGAGGGCAGCTCCCGAGGGAACTGGGGGGGATCTTGGATGGTTGAGGGCAGCTCCCGAGGGGAACTGGGGGCAACTCTCTAGGGGAACTTGTATGTTTTATAAAATTCTATTGAAACAATAAAATAAACCACAGATTACTACAGGGGCTCCCAAGCGGTGCAGTGGTTTAAGGTCTACAGTCCCTGGTTCGACTCCAGGCTGTATCACATCCGGCCGTGATTGGGAGTCCCATAGGGCGGCGCAATTGGCCCAGTGTCGTCCGGGGTAGGCTGTCATTGTAAATAAGAATTTGTTCTTAACTGATTTACCCTGTTAAACAAATACATGTTTTTAAATCCTTTCTGTATCTAACACCAAACACTCAACATTATATCATTTCAGTAAAAAAAAAAAAAACGTTTTAATGTGGTCAGTATGTTTTTCATTAGGTCTAGTCATTCAAACACATTCATTGAGTACGGTGTATGTGCTTGGTTGGTTTCCTGATAAGTTAAACCAACACACAGTGCAACATGCAGTGCTTCAGTTGTGGATAACTATAAAATAGTCATTACACACATGACTAATCCCCAAATACAGTATGTTTGCCAAGTAGATATGGAATTCCAAGTTGTAATTAGGGTCTGGTTTCACAGGCACCTCTAACAGGTGTTCCATGCTGTGCCTTCAGAAAGTATTCGGACACCTTGATTTTGTACATTACAGCCTTATTCTAAAATTGATTCAACTGTTTTGCCCCCTGAATCTACACACAATAAATAACAAAGCATAAACAAGTTTAGACATTTTTGCTAATTTATTACAAATACAAAAATATTACATTTACACAAGTATTCAGACTCTTTACTCAGTACTTGGTTGAATAACTTTTGGCAGTGATTACAGCGTTGTCTTGGATATGACGCTACAAGCTTGGTACACCTGTATTTTTGGAGTTTCTCCAATTCTTCTCTGCAGGTTTCCTCCAGACGTGGTGCTTGGCATTCAGGCCAAAGAGTTCAATCTTGGTTTCATCAGACCAGTGAATCTTGGTTCTCATGGTCTGCGAGTCTTTAGGTGCCTTTTGGCGAACTCCAAGCGGGCTGTCATGTACCTTTTTTACTGAGGAGTGGCTTCCATCTGGCCTCTAACATAAAGGCCTGATTGGTGGACTGCTGCAGAGATGGTTGTCCTTCTGGAAGGTTGCTCACCTCCCTGACCAAGGCCCTTCTCCCTCGGTTGCTCAGTTTGGCCTGGCGGCCCGCTCTAGGAAGAGTCTTGGTGGTTCCAAACATCATACATTTAAGAATGATGGAGGCCACTGTGTTCTTGACCTTCAATGTTGCAGAAATGTTTGGGTACTCTTCACCAGATCTGTGCCTCAACACAGTCCTGTTTCTGAGCTCTACGGACAATTCCATCGACCTCATGGCTTTGTTTTTGCTCTATCATACACTGTCAACTGTGGAACCTTTTAAAAGGTGTGTGTGTGTGTGCACACCTTTCCAAATCATGTCCAATCAATTGAATTTACCACAGGTGGACTCCATCCTTGATATGTTTCTACAACTTGATTGATCAATGGGAACAGGATACGCCTGAGCTCGTTTTCGAGTCTCACAGCAAAGAGTCTGAATACTTATGTAAATAAGGTATTTCTGTTTTTTATATGAAATACATTTGCAAATGAAATGGTATCCACAAAACACCAGTCTCAACATCAACTGTGAAGAGGCAACTCCGGGATGCTGGCCTTCTAGGCAGAGTTGCAAACAAAAAGTCAGATCTCAGACTGGCCATTAAAAATAAAATCTTAAAATGGGTAAAAGAACACAGACACTGGACAGAGGAACTCTGCCTAGAAGGCCAGCATCCCGGAGTCGCCTCTTCACTGTTGACATTGAGACTGGTGTTTTGTGGATACTATTTAATAAAGCTGCCAGTTGAGGACTAGTGAGGCGTCTGTTTCTCAAACTAGACACTCTAATGTACTTGTCCTCTTGCTCAGTTGTGCACCGGGGCCTCCCGCTCCTCTTTCTATTCTGGTTAGCGCCAGTTTGCGCTGTTATGTGAAGGGAGTAGTACACAGCGTTGTATGAGATCTCCAGTGGCAATTTCTCGCATGGAATAGCCTTCATTTCTCAGAACTAGAATAGCCTGACGAGTGTCAGAAGAAAGGTCTTTGTTTCTGGCCATTTTGAGCCTGTAATCGAACCCACAAATGCTGATGTTCCAGATACTCAGCCTGTCTAAAGAAGGCCAGTTTTAATCAGCAAAAAAAAGTTTTCAGCTGTGCTAAGATAATTGCAAAAGCGTTTTCAAATGATCAATTAGCCTTTTTAAAATTATAAACTTGGATTAGCTAACACAACGTGCCATTGGAACACAGGAGTGATGGTTGCTGATAATGGACCTCTGTATGCCTAATCAGCTGTTTCCAGCTACAATAGTCATTTACGACATTAACAATGTCTACACTGTATTTCTGATCAATTTGAAGTTATTTTAATGGACAAAAAAATAGCTATTCTTTAAACAAGGACATTTCTAAGTGACCCCAAACTTTTGCACGGGTATTTATGATATGTATAAATATTTTTGGGAAGTACTGTTAAATGAATACAGGGAAACACTGCACACCTGACAAATGTGTCCTGTCCAAGTGTTACACAGTTTAAAAAAAAGAAATAATAAATGTTTTTGTTTTTTTACTATTTGGACATAAGCGGGCTGGGGGGGGATATGAAATTGTATGCAGAGAAACCCTGCAATCCTCTGAGAATTTATTTAATTGCGTGTAGATTAAAGACTCTGTGGTTGTACCTTTTTTGATCTTGCGGGTGTTGCCCCAGTTGACATGCCATGTTGAGAATCTAACACAAACATAGTATTAGTAGTCAACACAGTCGCTATGCTGAGGAAGCAGCTCATTTCCTATGAGTTTTCTGTTGGGTTTTCCACACCTCCCAGCTGTAGGAGGAGGAAAAGGAGCATGTTAAATAACATTTAATTTCTGTTAAGATAACCCTTCTGTTTTTGCTTTTCTTTGTTTTCCAAGAGTTATTCAAGAAGCACACTAAGGTTCTTCAGTTGAAGGCAGAAAATTACCCTGAGTTCTGAAGTGAAAGACTGAAGGTGAATGTGTCAGTGTCACCTCCATTTCACCTGTGTCCACACTTCAGTTTCCAAAGCCAGATGGATTCCTATAATTTAAACTTTGAGAAAATGAGCAACCTGGACCTGCACCCTCTGAGCCTACCATTGAGTCGGCTCTCCCCAGCTAAGTCCACCAGCAGCATCGACCAGTTCACATACCCCCACGGCAAGTGCGACTCGGCCTACAGCTCCTTCTCTGGGGGCTCCAATGCCCCAGACTACTCCTCCCCCTTCCTTCCAGATGATCTCCAGCACCACAGCCTGCTCTATGCTGACCTGAAGTATGTGAAGGCCATCTACCACCCCAACGTCCTCGACTCTGATGCCAAGAGCATGGATCAGCTCTACCGCTCCATGGAGGCCATCTCAAACCAGTATCGCAACAACAATGGCTGCCTGAGTGCAACACAGTACTGTGATCAGAATCAAGAAAAGCTGCCACCCCCTCCTCCTCCGCCCCCCGACCGCCTGGACAGCTTCATAGCCACCAGGAACCTGGAGAACTGCAGGGCGCAGCACAGTCCCGAGGGCCAGCTGGCAGACAGGTCTCCTCCACGACCCCGGACAGATAATCCTGATGCTGCCTGTCTCAGGCCTGACATAGTCTATGGTCGTAGGGCCTCACAGCCCTATCACAGGGACCCAGTCAACTCTGACCACACAGATAAGAGCCCTGAGCAGCAAACGTCAGCAAACGTCTTAAGCCGATCACCCCCTCGCACGAGTCAGCCTGAGCAGCACCCTAATCAGCAGGCTGGTAGTGCCGGTGTCGGCCATTCGGAGGGTCACTGTAAGAGGGTGCAAGAGCCCCGCGGGTCCCTCCTGCCGGAGCCACCGCCATCTGCCATCCCCTTGCATGTGGCACAGAACATGGCCAACAGCAGCATCCAACACAAGGGCCAGTTCTACTTCGTTACAGGTGTTTGTAAGTCGTCAGAGTCCAGTCTGAACCATGGTTCTCTGTGTGTGTCAGAAGAAGGCAGTGAGAGCCCTGTGTCTGAGCCTGTGGATAGGGAAAGGTTGCACAGCACCATGGACCACATGTTCAGGAACACCCAACAGAGGAACTATTTCACCCATGACACCACAAAAACCGATGTCAGGGAGTTTTACACCAAGCGTCAAGATATAAACTCCAGAAGCCAAGATGAGGCGACACAGATTCAGAGTAGGATTTCATATGGCCCCGCTCACATTTTAAACCGGCGCTCCCGCAGTTCCGATGCTTTACAACAAAGTCTCAAGATCCAGAGCAAAGAGATCGGCAGGCATCACAGCCCTAACCACCACATCTTCTCCTGCGGCCGAGAGGAGAACTGTCCTCTGTTATCAAATTCCCACAACCAGGAAATCCCTCCACCAATCAGCATGGAGCAGGCCACCCACCACAAGAGAGACGAACAAGTCAATGCAGGGAGGAGGCGGCCATTTGGAGGTGTTGCCAGCCAGAAGATCAACAAGGAAAACACCCCGCTGCTGTACCACCTCACTGGAGCCAACAGGGCGGCCCTGAATTTGAATTTGAAGCTCAAAAATGACATTGAGGTCTGTATGCAAGGTGAAGATGCAGGCCTCAATGCTGCTCATCAAGAAAGGCAAGCTCCCGTTAGCTGTAGTGATAGAACATCACAGGGTGAAGCATCCAGGGAGGAGAGCTCGGAGGCTATCGCCCACCCCTGCAACACGCTGGACGACTCCTTTAAGAAGTACTACAAGGAGAAACTGAAGGGCGCCCAGGATCAGGTCCTCAGGGAGACCTCCTTTAAGAGGAGTGACCTGCAGCTGTCCTGGCCCCACAGAGTGAGGCAGAGTGAGCTCAGGCCCACGGTACTTCACACAGTCTCCTCTTCACAGGACTCTGAGACCTCAGCAGACACACTCACCCCCTCCCCAACACAGTCTGAGGGGACAGATAAGGAGGACATAAAGGAAATGCTGAAGGAGGTTGAGAAAGAGAGGCCAGCGAACGTTGCCCAGCCTCAGTTGGTTCGTATCGGGGGCAGGAGGCGTCTGACTCCAGAGCAGAAGGAGCTGTGCTACTCCGAGCCGGAAAAGCTGAACCAGCTGGGTGACTCAGGTGAAGTAGGACTGCTGGTACTCTCAGGAAATGATGAGGAGCTGGGAGAACAGGGCCTGGTGGCAGCTAGGAGGAAGATGTTTGAGACCAAAGGCAGGGCCCTGTCCACCTCCAGCCTTTCTAAGACCTCCCTGCAGCACCTCCAGCACAAGGCCCTGGTGGCCTACATGGAGCGCAAGACTGGTCTCAAGGTGGCTGAGCCCCAGCAGCCTGCCCCTCAAGCCTCTCAATCCCCCAAACAGGGGCACTTCATGGCTGGGAAGCCATCTGACTGGGGCCCCAAGCCTCAGTCTGGGAATAAAGGAGGCCCCAAGAAGAAGCTGTACAGGCCCCATTCCGCTGGATGCGTCCTGGACTCGACCTCCAGCTCCATGAAGCATGCCCAGTTCAGCTCCTCTCAGTCCGGAGGTCATTCCCACCAGGCTAGCTGGAGAGAGTCACCCAGCCCCTCTCAGGGGAAGTCTGCCTCTGAGGAGAGTCTTCTGGACCAACCAGAACCACCTGAGTTGTTCAGAAACCGCTTCACCTCAACACCCCATGCATTTCAGGTAAGCCTTATCAGAACTCTTGATATTATTGCATTTAAAATAATTGAATAGGATTTGTAGACTTGTATTGAGTTTTATAGAGGACCATGTCACTTTACTGAATGTAACACAGATGTTCAAAGGGTGTTATGAATGGGGATTCTTGGTATGTTTGGCTACAGGGTCACAACTACATGAATGATCCCTCACCAGTCAATGCTATGGACACGTCCAGGTATGTTGCCATCACTTGTTTGTGAAAGTGGGAGTATCTGCGCCTGTAAGATTTACTGTATGCCTTGCTGTTGAACATGGATGTTTGCTCAGATGTGATTTATTGCAGCACTGAAAGTGAACACCCATATACCAACATTCCATTCTATGACGTATGTAGACAACATCAAACTTCATTTCAGCTATGTTCAGGGAGTCTTGTTCTTTCATCAGCTATGGTTAGGGTAAGATAAAGGCATAGAATATCTGAGTGGAACCAGGAACGTAAGTATCCAAAGCATCTCTAGCTCATCACAATCTCTGTGTAACTTTTCAGTGCTCAGACTCAGAGGCCAGTGGATGAGGAGAGTGTGGTGGTAAGGAGAGACCAAGCGAAGATATTCCCTGAGGGTCAGCGAGTCCGGGTGATGGGTCGGCGGGTCCGGATGGTGGTCAAGCGGGGAAAGTCCCTGGAGGAGTTGGGTGTGTCCCAGGTCAGCAGCTCCTCAGTCCTCAGTAAGAGCTCTGAGCAGCTGGGCCAGCTCCACAGCAGGCAGGGAGCCCCAGGACCAGGCCAGGAAAAAAGCAGTGTACCGTCCTTCAGCGAGACCCAGAGGAAGCCCCTCTTCAAGCAGGACTCTGCACCACAGCTGGGCAGTAGGGAGATGACAAGAAGCACCAGGGAGTCCACTACGTCTAACTCCCCAGTATCAAACACCTCGTCTCAGGTCAGGGCTCGTTCAGATGGGTCCCCTGGATCATACAACTTTGTCCCTTTGGTTAAAGAGGTGGTAGAGACCACTGGGCTCTCCTGCGACGTCCCACTCCCACCGTACCTTAACGGTCAGCAGTCCAGTGAGAGATTGGTCAAGTCCACCTCAACTTTTCCCTCCATACATACCCATCCCAGGGGCACTGGCGGGAGCAAGACTGGCTCCAAGTATGTAACTATATTATGATAAAGTGACCCTCACTCTCCAAACAAAATTCTCATCATTAAGTTAATGTACAGTTCCCTCTACTTTTATTGGCACCATTGGTAAATATGAGCAAAACGGGCTGTAAAAAAATGTCTTCGCTGTTTATCCTCTTGGTCTTCATTCAGAAAATCAAACCTATTTTAATTGAAGTAAAATGATAGAAAAAAATAAATCTGAAATAAATATTTTTCTCAATCTCATAAAAATCTTATGAGTAAAACCTAACTAAAGTATATTCCCATTCTTATTTTACATTTTTAAGTTCACTTGAGTGATTAGGAATACTTAAATGGTATGCTAAGACTTCCTGTTTCACTGGGGTATAAATATGAGGTGACATACAGGCCAAGTTCCCATAGTCATCCATCACTATGGGAAAGACCCGAGAATACAGTAATGATGTGTGACAAAAGGTTGTTGAGCTGCACAGATCAGGAATTGGCTATGAGAAAATAGCTCAACGGTTGAAAAGGCCCATTTCCACTATCAGGGCAATAATTTAAGAAGTTTAAAGCAACTGGAGATGTTAACAATCAGCATGGAGAATTGCAGACGTTAGTTGGGTCCAAAACTACAATCAGACGCCACCTACGTAACCACAAGTTGTTTGGGATGGTTGTCATAAAAAGCCTTTGCTGCCATAAAAAGCCTTTGCTGTCATCAAACAACAAACTCAAGCGCCTACAGTTTTCCAAACGTTACTGGAACTTTCAACGGGGCTGGGTTCTATGGTCAGATGAGACCACAATATAGCTTTTTGGAAACAAACACCAGAGGTGGGTTTGGAGTAGACCGAAAGATGCAGAAAAATACCTCCTCCCCACTGTGAAGTATGGTGGTTTATCTTTGTCGTGAGCATGTTTTTCTTCCAAAGGACCTGGACAACTTCTTAGGAAACATAATATCATGGACTCCAAGTAGCAGCAGTTATTAAATCAAAACCTGACTGTCTCTGCTAGGAAGCTTTAACTGGGCCTTGGTTGGAACATCCAGCAGTACAATGATCCAAAGCACACCTCCACATCAATACAAAAATGGTTCACTGACCACAGAATCAATGTTTTGCCGTGGCCAACCCAGTCCCCTGTACTAAACCCCATAGAAAACCTGTGGGATGAGCTCCCAGTGGACCTGGGAGTCTGAAGGATCTGGAGAAATGGTTTCAGATCCCTTGTCATGTGTTCTCCAACCTCATTACCCATTACAGGAGAACTTAGAGCTGTTATCTTGGCAAAGGGAGGTTGCACAAGTATTGAATGAAAGGGTGCCAATAATAATGGCACACATATATATTTGACAAAAATATTTGAAGTTAAGAATTTATTTTTAAAAGTTAGATTTTTGTGAATATTTTGAATGGAAGACCAAGAAGATAAACAAAGATTTTTTTTTTACAGCCTGTTTTGCTCATATTTACCAAGGGTGCCAATATTAGTGGAGGGCACCGTATAAAGTAACAATGGCTATTGATCACTGTTGATATTCCATTTTCTAATATCGCTCTTATTCTAGCAGTGTGATAACCGCCCCTCCTATACAACACACTCTGGAGAGAGAGCAGTCGGTGGACGAGCCCATTGAGACTCCTCAGCCCGAGGCCTCTCAGGAAGTCTCCCTGAGCTGTGGAGTCACCACAGACCCGACTCTGTGGGTCATACCACCTGAACCAGGGAGCCAAGTGGAGGATGAGGGCCCAGCCCTTTCTGATAATCTGACCGAGGGAGAGACTCCAAATCTAGTCCGTGCTCCAGCAGCTAGTGAGCCCCTTACAACTTCCTCCACCACACCAGTCCCTGACACTGACACCTGCCAGAGTGGAGAGGGCCAACAACCAGGAGAAGACAAGGAAACCGAGGGGGAGGAGGAGACCCCAGCAGGAGAGACGGAGAGCCCAGAAAAGACACCCACCACCGAGGATACAAAGTGGGAGGAGCTGGTGGAGGAGGTGGTCACAACGGACCAATCGCTGGCACGGGTGCTGTACCCGTTGACCAATCGTAAGACGGCACTGATGCTGATGGAGCAGCTCCTGTCAGAAGACACTCTGCTGATGGAGGAGCACTATAAGAAGAAGCAGAGAGACATCATGACACTGCATGCTGCTGACGGGTGAGTATCTCATTATGTTGCACTGTTTCAGGTGTCTGATGGCCATGTCCTGTATCAGCAGCTGTTACCTCACTGCACCTGGATAGATTAAAAGACACGTGTCCATGTAAAGACAAATGCATGGCTGAAGACGCATGGACATTATTCCAAGGTTGATCTCATCCATATACATTAATATCACTGTGTGTGTCTTCCTAAAGCTCTAAAACAGTGCATGATCCTGAAGCACCTCCCACATCTCCTGTTGATGAGAAAGTCCAACCCCAACCAGAGCCACAAAGCAAGATGGATGTCACAGAGAAGAAGGTAATTTAGCTCTGCATTATTTTTTTTGTAATAGAAGTGTATTTACTTGATCTCTTCCAGTTGATGATGTCATCTGAATCAGTGGAGTCTGCTGAGGGGAGGATGGCTCATAATAATGTCCGGAACGGAGCAAATGGAATGGCATCAAACACGGAAACCATGTGTTTGATAACATTCCACTTTTTCTGCTCCAGATACCAACCTCGTGTGATCTGAATATCATCAGGGCCCAGTTTTTCAAAAGTTTTCCGATCGGATTTTGGTAATCGGATCGGATTAAAGGTTAGAATTGGGTTTTTCAAAACGAAAAAGTTATATTCTGATCCTCTGGATAGGATAACAATTTGGTAATCCAATCTGAGCTTCAATCAGGATTGTATGTTGTTTTTATACATGTTTTTTTATCAACCTTTATTTGTGTAGTTTAATCAGTTTTGTTTTCTGTTGAGAGTTGGGAAGTAGTACCACAACCTGCCCAGTAGATGGGAAGGTGGAGGCCTGTTCAAAGAACTGAACATGTGGATTCTGTGATATTGTGGTATCTGGGTCAGAAAGGATCCTATCAGGTTATTTTCTCAAAATGTCTCAAATGCCAGATCGATCTAATCCTGTATAGCAAAAAAGAGGATTACGGAGTCTATCATTCTGGATAAAACATTTCGAAAACTGTGCCCTGGATGCAGTTTATTTCTTACATTGGTACCCCAGGTCATCTTAGGTTTCATTACATACAGTCGAGAAGAACTACTGAATATAAGAGCAGCGTCAACTCACCATCAGTACGACCAAGAATATGACTTTCGCGAAGCGGATCCTGTATTCTGCCTTTCACCCAGGACAACGGAACGGATCCCAGCCGGCGACCCAAAAACAACGACTTCGTAAAAGGGGGAAACGAAGACTCAGGAGACAGGGAACATCGTGCACCACTCCCTAGCATTCTTCTCGCCAATGTCCAGTCTCTTGACAACAAGGTTGATGAAATCCGAGCAAGGGTAGCATTCCAGAGGGACATCAGAGACTGTAACGTTCTTTGCTTAACGGAAACATGGCTCACTGGAGAGACGCTATCGGAGTCGGTGCAGCCAGCTGGTTTCTCCACGCATCGCGCCGACAGAAACAAACATCTTTCTGGTAAGAAGAGGGGCGGGGGCGTATGCTTCATGGTTAACGAGAAGTGGTGTGGCCACAACAACATACAGGAACTCAAGTCCTTCTGTTCACCTGATTTAGAATTCCTCACAATCAAATGTTGACCGCATTATCTACCAAGGGAATTCTCTTCGATTATAATCACAGCCGTATATATTCCCCCCCCCAGGCAGACACATCGATGGCTCTGAACTAACTTTATTTGACTCTTTGCAAACTGGAATCCATATATCCTGATGCTGCATTCATTGTAGCTGGGGATTTTAACAAGGCTAATCTGATAACTTTTTAGGGAGTCTTGTTATCAGCATATCAATTGCGCAACCAGGGCTGGAAAAACCTTGGATCATTGCTACTCTAACTTCCGCGATGCATATAAGGCCCTGCCCCGCTCTCCTTTCGGAAAAGCTGACCACGACTCCATTTTGTTGATCCCTGCCTACAGACAGAAACTAAAATAAGACGCTCCCGCGCTGAGGACTGTTCAACTCTGGTCCGACCAAGCTGATTCCACACTCCAAGACTGCTTCCATCACGTGGACTGGGATATGTTTCGTATTGCATCAAACAACAACATTGACGAATACGCTGATTCAGTGAGCGAGTTCATTAGAACGTGCGTTCCCATAGCAACGATTAAAACATTCCCAAACCAGAAACTGTGGATTGATGGCGGCATTCGCGTGAAACTGAAAGCGCGAACCACTGCTTTTAATCTGGGCAAGGTGACTGGAAACATGACCGAAATACAAACAGTGTAGCTATTCCCTCCGCAAGGCAATCAAACAAGCTAAGCGTCAGTATAGAGGCAAAGTAGAATCTCAATTCAACGGCTGACACAAGAGGTATGTGGCAGGGTCTACAGTCAATCACGGATTACAAAAAGAAAACCAGCCCCGTCACGGACCAGGATGTCTTGCACCCAGGCAGACTAAATAACTTTTTTGCCCGCTTTGAGGACAATACAGTGCCACTGACACGGCCCGCAACCAAAACATGCGGACTCTCCTCCACTGCAGCCGACGTGAGGAAAACATTTAAACGTGTCAACCCTCGCAAGGCTGCAGGCCCAGACGGCATCCCCAGCCGTGCCCTCAGAGCATGCGCAGACCAGCTGGCTGGTGTGTTTACGGACATATTTAATCAATCCCAGTCTGTTGTTCCCACATGCTTCAAGAGGGCTACCATTGTTCCTGTTCCCAAGAAAGCTAAGGTAACTGAGCTAAACGACTACCGCCCAGTAGCACTCACTTCCATCATCATGAAGTGCTTTGAGAGACTAGTCAAGGACCATATCACCTCCACCCTACCTGACACTCGAGACCCACTCCAATTTGCTTACCGCCCAAATAGGTCCACAGACGATGCAATCTCAACCACACTGCACACTGCCCTAACCCATCTGGACAAGAGGAATACCTATGTGAGAATGCTGTTCATCGACGACAGCTCGGCATTCAACACCATAGTGCCCTCCAAGCTCGTCATAAAGCTCGAGACCCTGGGTCTCGACCCCGCCCTGTGCAACTGGACTTCTTGACGGCCCGCCCCCAGGTGGTGAGGGTAGGCAACAACATCTCCACCGCGCTGATCCTCAACACTGGGGCCCCACGGGTGCGTTCTGAGCCCTCTCCTGTACTCCCTGTTCACCCACGACTGCGTGGCCACGCACGCCTCCAACTCAATCATCAAGTTTGCGGACGACACAACAGTGGTAGGCTTGATTACCAACAACGACGAGACGGCCTACAGGGAGGAGGTGAGGGCCCACGGAGTGTGGTGTCAGGAAAATAACCTCACACTCAACGTCAACAAAACTAAGGAGATTATTGTGGACTTCAGGAAACAGCAGAGGGAACACCCCCCTATCCGCATCGATGGAGCAGTAGTGGAGAGGGTAGTAAGTTTTAAGTTCCTCGGCGTACACATCACAGACAAACTGAATTGGTCCACCCACACAGACAGCATTGTGAAGAAGGCGCAGCAGCGCCTCTTCAACCTCAGGAGGCTGAAGAAATTCAGCTTGTCACCAAAAGCACTCACAAACTTCTACAGATGCACAATTGAGAGCATCCTGTCGGGCTGTATCACCGCCTGGTACGGCAACTGCTCCGCCCACAACCGTAAGGCTCTCCAGAGGGTAGTGAGGTCTACACAACGCATCACCGGGGGCAAACTACCTGCCCTCCAGGACACCTACACCACCCGATGTCACAGGAAGGCCATAAAGATCATCGAGGACAACAACCACCCGAGCCACTGCCTGTTCACCTCGCTATCATCCAGAAGGCGAGGTCAGTACAGGTGCATCAAAGCTGGGACCGAGAGACTGAAAAACAGCTTCTATCTCAAGGCCATCAGACTGTTAAACAGCAACCACTAACATTGAGTGGCTGCTGCCAACACACTGACTCAACTCCAGCCACTTTAATAATGGGAATTGATGGGAAATGATGTAAAATATATCACTAGCCACTTTAAACAATGCTACTTAATATAATGTTTACATACCCTACATTATTCATCTCATATGCATACGTATATACTGTACTCTATCATCTACTGCATCTTTATGTAATATATGTATCACTAGCCACTAACTATTCCACTTTGTTTACATACTCATCTCATATGTATATACTGTACTCGATACCATCTACTGTATCTTGCCTATGCTGCTCTGTACCATCACTCATTCATACATCTTTATGTACATATTCTTTATCCCCTTACACTTGTGTGTATAAGGTAGTAGTTTTGGAATTGTTAGCTAGATTACTCGTTGGTTATTACTGTATTGTCGGAACTAGAAGCACAAGCATTTTGCTACACTCGCATTGACATCTGCTAACCATGTGTATGTGACAAATAAAATTTGATTTGAGTTTAACTATGTTTGGCATCAGTTTAACGTCTTACCAGATTATTGAGATACCATAAACTGTCAGACTCCTATCTTCTGTTTATTTTGAGCAGACCGTGACAAGCCTTATGTCTCCTCTCTTTCTCTTGCACAAATCACACACCCACAAGCAGACTGTATTGTAATGTATAGTGTTCCCTCCCCTTCCTATAGAGGCTGCTAGTGATGTGTATTGAGGAGCGCCTGTTGGCCTTGGGGGAGCCCCGTGGTGCCCTGCAGGTGGAGGTGGAGGAGAACAGGATGCGTGGCGAGGCCGTGGAGGCCCTGGTTCGGGAGCACTGTACAGCGGTGGAGGTGGAGCGCTATTGCCTGTTCGTAGGAGACTTGGAGCGTGTGGTTAGCCTGCTGCTGTGTCTATCCGCCCGGCTAGCCCGTGTGCAGAATGCCTTGAGTACTGTGGACCAGCACACCGACGCAGGGGAGAAAGTGAGAGAGACATGCTTTGAACAGATGTGCATTCAATAGGCTCATAGTTGAATTATTTTCTGTGAATTTCACATTGACTCCTGAGTGTGTTTTAGTGCACTGTATTTTCTGCTGCTATCAGCAGTGCTGGGATTTACATTGAGTCACTGAAACTCAACCAGTTTCCATGCACATTTCTATCTACCCTGCCCTCTGTTGACCTAAAGAAATACTGCACCATGAACAGCAAAACGCCTTTCCATTTACACTACTAGTACACATTGGATAATGAGTAAACATTTTAGGGAATGTTGTGCTTAATTTCATCCAATTATTTTTTTAATTTCCTTGGCAGAATTCTCTGGACAACCGTCACCGTCTACTGTGTAAGCAGCGGGAGGACGCCAAAGACCTGAAGGACAACCTGGACAGACGGGAGCAGATGGTGTCTAACTTCCTGTCTCGCTGCCTGACAGCCGAGCAGCTCCAGGACTACCGGCACTTCGTCCAGACCAAGGCCTCGCTCCTCATCAGGATGAAGGACCTAGATGAGACGCAGCGTCTGGGGGAAGAGCAGCTGGAGTCCCTGCTCAACACCCTCCCTCCATGAGGACCACCACTAGGTCCCCATTCTACTAATTTCCCCCAGCCATCCATCACCTCTCTGGGCTTAGAGTCCTGAACCCCCCTCTGCTTCCTCCATCCTGGGTTGTTACCACCCAGCACAATCACATGGGTGTCCATATGTATAAGGAATATATGTGTCTTAGAAGGGTGTTGAAGTTAGGACTACAATGTGGAATGTCCTGTCCATCACCTTGTATCACTTTTCATTTGATGTCCTTTTCACCTCTACCTGCAATTTAAAAAAGAAACAAGATATATATAAAATAAGTTTTAGGATTATATTCTGGCCTTGTGGTTTTTTTCATCATTCATACTAGACTGTATGAGGGTGATAAATGCTGTATATCTGTCGAAATAGGCACTAAATTTAATCTCCATATATTTGTCGTTTTTTTTAATGTATTTAAAATGAAGGCACTATAGATAAAAACCAAAAAGGTGAATGGAAAAAAGCACTTTGATATGTAACTGCACATTTCTGTTTTCCTTTGAAAACCCGTATTTCAAACGCTAAGCCTTACTCCAGCCAATGTAATTTTTTTCAACTGATTTGTAGAGGAATTTTCCCGCATGATGGGGTTTTATATGGTACATAAGCACATTCAACGAGGCCGATTATGTACAGTATTACCAGTGCTATTTAGGCTACAGTCATGTATCGTGGTCTCACAAAGTTCTACTGAAGAGGTAACTCTTTATTTTTATTTTTTTAATGAAATGATGCATTTCCAGTCCAGATTATATTTGCTTGAAATATCCTTTTGGTCTCACAAACTATGCTTACTTTAAATGATTCAAAATGAAATGCCTAAGAACTCTCCCTGTCGGTCCTCTATGTCCTTCCACCAAATGTTTTATTTTAGGTTGCACTCTAGAAGCAGTGAATCTGTTCTCACTCTAATAATATGGAATCTCCATGCTGACCTTCAATGTCAGCCTTACCCAGACAAGGCCCTCCTCACCAGGGAACGTATTATTCCTTTTGACTTGTGTGGAGTTGCACTACAATAAATCTTAATTTTAGACATTATTTCCATAATAATGAATGTCTTGTGTGATGTCGTTCTGTTTTGATATGATCAATGCTGTGGTTTTATTAATTTCTATTGAATATTTGACCAAGTGAAAGCACAGAGAGCTGTTATTATTCTGTGTTTAATGATGATTCAGCAAGGCTTACTTGCAGCACTCTGATTGATATGTGTTCATTGTGAGGGGATTAGGATGAGAGAAGCCTTTTCCTGTTGTGTAACAGTACCGTGAGTTTTCTTTGTGTTTGGTCCTTGTTTGTTTTCCCAATCCTATTAATTCACAGATAAATATTTTATTGCTCTCCTCATAGTCTACATACAGCTAGTTGAGAGAATGCCAAGAGTGTGTAAAGCTGTCAAGGCAATGGGTAACTATTTGAAGAGTCTCAAATGTAAAATAAATTTTGCTTTGTTTGACACTTTTTTTTGGTTACTACCTGATTCCATATGTGTGATTTCATAGTTTTGATGTTTTCACTATTCTAGTTATAATAATAATAAAGGAAAAACCCTCTGAACACCTACTCATTCTTCTAATTAGTGGATTTGGCTAAATCAAGCACACAGCCATGCAATCTCCATAGAAGAAAATTGGCAGTAGAATGGCCTTACTGAAGAGCTCAGTGACTTTAAATGTGGCACCGTCATAGGATGCCACCTTTCCAACATGTCAGTTCGTCAAATTTCTGCCTTGCTAGATCTGGAAGTACTGATAATGTGTAGGAGCAACAACGGCTCAGCCACGAAGTGGTTGGTCACAGAACGGGACCGCCTAGTGCTATAGTGTGTAGAAATTGTCTGTCTGTCGGTTGCACACTCACTACTGAGTTCCACACTGTCTCTGGAAGCAACGTCAGCACAATAACTGTTTTTCTAGAGCTTCATGAAATGGGTTTCCATGCCTGAGCAGCCGCACACAAGCCTAAAATCACCATAGTATAAAGCTCGCAGCCCTTGAACTATGGAGCAGTGGAAACACGTTCTCTGAAATGATGAATCACTCTTCTGACATTGTGATGGACGACTGGGTTTGGCAGATGCCAGGAGAACGATATCTGCCCCAATGCATAGTGCCAACTGTAAAGTTTGGTGGATGAGGAATAATGGCCTGGGGCTGTTTTCCATGGTTTGGGTTAGGCCCCTTAGTTCCAGTAAAGGTATATCTTGGGGAAGGCCCTTTCCTGTTTCAGTATGACAATGCCATCGTGCACAAAGCGAGGTGCATACATAAATGGTTTGTTGAGATCGGTGTGGAAGAACTTGACTGGCCTGCTCATAGCCCTGACCTCAATCCCAGCGAACACCTTTGGGATTAATTGGAACGCTGACTGCGAGCCAGACCTAATCACCCAACCTCACTACTGCCCTTGTGGCTGAGTGGAAGCAAGTCTCCGCAGTAATGTTCCAACATCTAGTGGAAAGCCTTCCCAGAAGAGGGGAGGCTGTTATAGCAGCAATGTTCCAACATCTAGTGGAAAGCCTTCCCAGAAGAGTGGAGGCTGTTATGACAGCAAAGGGGTGACCAACTCTATATTAATGCCCAAGATTTTGTAATGAGATGTTCACTTTTGGTCATGTAGTGTACATGTGCAGTTAAAAAAAACAACAATGCAGTTAAAAAAAAATACAGATAAGAATAAGTAACAAGTCATTAAAGAGCAGCAGTGAAATAACAATAGCGAGACTATATATCACGTTCACCCATATGTGGATCTTCTGTTTGAGGACTCTGAAAATCCAGTTTTGAGCGACAACAAAAAAATTAAATGTACTGTTCATCAGCAGAATGGTGTGAATTGTTTTGTGAAATGTCAAATGATTGGAGAGAAGAGAACGCAAACATACATTTCCACAAAATATTAAGATTTATGCTGCTCATCTCTCACCCTAAACATGTCTTTGTAGATTTACGGCGATGTCCATTTCGGTTTGGTAAACAAACTTTGTACAGAGGACGGCCTCAACAGTTAAGTGAGTGGGACTCTGCCTCAGACTTCTTGTTTATATGGCATGAAGGAATTCCTGAGGCATGCGAAAGACCAATGATAGGGAGCAGAGAGACAGCATAGGACCAACAGAAGTGCACATGCTTACGTTTAACTGACCCATGCTATTTCCTGTTATGTATATAAACATGCGTTATTGTTTAACTTATCACTTATTTTATCCATTTGTCAAAAAGTGTTTTTTTCAAAGTCCCCACAAAAGGGTTGTTTTTGAAAGAGGCATTGTTTGTTTAGTGGGGGTAGGGTTTTGTAACTGAGACAGAGACCCGATTAAAGGGAGAGATGATCACAATGAATGACACGTTCATTGGTTTTCAATCAATCCCAGTCTTGTGATGACAATGAGCCTTTATACTTGCATTTCCTCTGGCTGTCTTCATTGTGTCTGACTGACTGTCGCCCCTCTGTTTTGTGTTTTGTTTGCCTTGTGGAGAGAGCTTCATTTGTTGCTTGGAATTTTGAATTCCATGGTGTTTGTTATATTGTGAATACATTAAACTTTCTCCTTCCATCAAACCGTGAGTTTGCTATCGCGAAAAAAAATGTTCTGAAGTACATTTGACTAGTTTAGACGTTTTGAAACAAGTTGAACAGGTTCACACGGTTAATAGAAGTTAATAGCAGTTATTGCTGTATCTCTTCCATAATATGTTACATGTTAAATGGAGAGAGGCTGTGTTGCTCTAATTCAGTGGGATTGGATCGGCGCGTTGAAGAGAGGCATCGCCCCATGTTCTCTGGCCTCGTTAGCATCTCTGATGGAATGCTACCAAGTTTGTTAGTGAACAACAACAAATGCCTATTATGAGGTGCTGAATGTCACATCACTCTAGAAACCAAGGGGAAGGAGAGATGCCAGAATACACCAACCACTATCTCACTTCCCATCCCAAAGTACCTTTCATCTGACTCCCACGGTTACCAGAGGAGATCACGCCTAACGTAGACCTACGGAAGCAAACAGGACATACAACTAACTGGGATTCTGCACTGACAAACAATGCATACAACGATGGTAACACCTGTGTGATACAGTACATTTCAGAGACTGAGATCTCATATTCGAGCCACTGGGGGTGACGGTTGGTGGTCCAGTGAATATTCTGGCTACAGAAGTGTAGGACTGTGGGTAGAGGTCCAGTGAATGTTGTGTATTAAACAGCAACCAGTACTGTGTCCTTCTTGCCCCTGGCTTTGCTGCAGTGGAAATATTTGCTCTGACCACGGGGTGAGAACTGGCTTGGCACAGAGGGAGGTGACGTCATGAAAATGCCAGGAACATAGCTTGAGTAAGTCTGTTCACTTCTCATCTCTTCAGCCTCAGTGTCCACGGTCAGTTAGCTGAATCATAATGTTGTGTTGCCTGTATGAAGCCACGAAACCAACAGGGAGATATTTCACATGCTGATATTTGGGATTCCTGAGTTCAGTAGATGGTTGAATCTACAGTGCCTTCCGAAAGTATTCATACCCCTTAACTTATTCCACATTTTGTTGTTACAGCCTGAATTCAAAATAAATGTAATATATTTGTTTCTCACCCATCTACACACAATCACCCATAATGACAAAGTGAAAACATGTTTTTAGAAATATTAGCAAATTTATTGGAGAAAACAAGACAGAAAGGGATGGAATACATTTACATAATGGGTACCTGGAAGAAAATGGGGGAGGGTCATGTTTTTTCATTTCAGTCAAGTGGAGGGTTTAGTATTTATTTTTGTATCTAGTCCAGGAGAGGGTCATGTCATTTGTAAATGATGAAATGTCAATATTCCTCAGTGTTTTAGAATTAGTTGTTTATTAGGCTAGATATCGGTGTTGCCCCTAATGTCTGATTCTCCACTGGGCGCGCAATATCAAGTGCACCTATAGGCTACTTAGTGTGGCCTCAAATGATCCATAGCCTATAGGCTAAGAAGTGCATGCTCGAAGAAGTTGAGCAAAGTTATATTTCTAAGATAGCTGCTGGAATGGTGTAAATAAAACTAGGCTGTATTACAAACTGCAATGGATATTCCAACCCTGAGCCCCAGCCTGCTCTGCTCTTCTGATCAAAAACTGTTTTGTGTGCTGCTGAACCAATGGCTTTGCTGTGTAGGACTATGGTGGCAGTTCAGGAGGAGTCAAAGGCTTGTTGATTAGGTTTAGTCTTGCGTGGGGACTAGCCTATAGCCTATGTTTTAAAAATTCAAATACAAGATGTTTATTGCCAATGTTGTAGGCCTATTTATCAGAGCTATTGACCTCAAAAGTAACCAAATTTGAGTAAATTACATTGTGGTGCTGAAACTTGAAGCAGCAGCCGTAGCACAATCAATCACAAATGGACAGCTCATGGTGCTGAAAGTAGAAAAATTCGAGTCGGCATACTTAATTTCAACCATCTCATTTTAATTAGACTTTACTAACAACAAGAGGGCTTTGTGTTGAAGTCTATTTAATCCTATTTAAGGAATAAGAGCTCGGCCTAACGTTACCTGTTCGACAGACAGCAGTGAAGGGCAGTTAAGTTAAAACCAAGACTCAAATTAAGGGGGTATGAGAGGGTATGCCATAGGCTTACTGTTTATTAAAGAAAATTGCAAAAAGCACAGGCCTTCCCCTAGTTAGCTGAAGACTTTGATTAATATAAAACAGATCCGATTATATAATGTGATCTATAACAGCACTTTTTTTCAAGTGTTCAGGAAGGGATTAGGTCAAATATATTTTGCTGAAGGGAAGGTCATCCATTTTAATTTCAGACAGGCCTGGTTTTCTCCATGTAATCCTTATTATAAATAATGTTCACTCCCATAGAATCACATTTGTCAGCGATTACAGCTGTGAGTCTTTCTGGGTAAGTCTCTAAGAGCTTTGCACACCTGGATTCTAAAATATTTGCACATTCTTCAAAAAATTCTTCAAGCTCTGTTAAATTGGTTGTTGATCATTGCTAGACAGCCATTTGCAAGCCAATTTAAGAATAAAATGTAACTAGGCCACTCAGTGCCGTCTTGGTAAGCAACTCCAGTGTATATTTGGCCTTGTGTTTTAGGTTATTGTCCTGCTGAAAGGTAAAATTGTCTCCCAGTGTCTGTGGGAAAGCAGACTGAACCAGTTTTTCGCCTGTGCTTTGCTCTATTCTGTTTCTTTTCAGCCACCACCATGCTTGAATATACAGTGAGGGAAAAAAGTATTTGATCCCCTGCTGATTTTGTATGTTTGCCCACGGACAAAGAAATGATCAGTCTGTAATTTTAATGGTAGGTTTATTTGAACAGTGAGAGACTGAATAAAAACAAAAAAAATCCAGAAAAATGCATGTCAAAAATGTTATAAATTGATTAGCATTTTAATGAGGGAAGTAAGTATTTGACCCCTCTGCAAAACATGACTTAGTACTTAGTTGCAAAACCCTTGTTGGCAATCACAGAAGTCAGACGTTTCTTGTAGTTGGCCACCAGGTTTGCACACATCTCAGGAGGGATTTTGTCCCACTCCTCTTTGCAGATCTTCTCCAAATCATTAAGGTGTCGAGGCTGATGTTTGGCAACTCGAACCTTCAGCTCCCTCCACAGATTTTCTATGGGATTAAGGTCTGGAGACTGGTGAGGCCACTCCAGGACCTTAATGTGCTTCTTCTTGAGCCACTCCTTTGTTGCCTTGGCTGTGTGTTTGGGGTCATTGTCATGCTGGAATACACATCCACGACCCATTTTCAATGCCCTGGCTGAGGGAAGGAGGTTCTCACCCAAGATTTGACGGTACATGGCCCCGTCCATCATCCTTTTGATGCGGTGAAGTTGTCCTGTCCCCTTAGCAGAAAAACACCCCCAAAGCATAATGTTTCCACCTCCATGTTTGATGGTGGGGATGGTGTTCTTGGAGTCATAGGCAGTATTCCTCCTCCAAACACGGAGAGTTGAGTTGATGCCAAAGAGCTCCATTTTGGTTTCATCTGACCACAACACTTTCACCCAGTTGCACTCTGAATCATTCAGCTGTTCATTGGCAAACTTCAGACGGGCATGTATATGTGCTTTCTTGAGCAGGGGGACCTTGCGGGCGCTACAGGATTTCAGTCCTTCACGGCGTAGTGTGTTACCAATTGTTTTCTTGGTGACTATGGTCCCAGCAGCTTTGAGATCATTGACAAGATCCTCCCATGTAGTTCTGGGCTGATTCCTCACCGTTCTCATGATCATTGCAACTCCACGAGGTGAGATCTTGCATGGAGCCCCAGGCCGAGGGAGATTGACAGTTCTTGTGTTTCTTCCATTTGCGAATAATCGCACCAACTGTTGTCACCTTCTCACCAAGCTGCTTGGCGATGGTCTTGTAGCCCATTCCAGCCTTGTGTAGGTCTACAATCTTGTCCCTGACATCCTTGGAGAGCTCTTTGGTCTTGGCCATGGTGGAGAGATTGGAATCTGATTGATTGATTGCTTCTGTGGACAGGTGTCTTTTATACAGGTAACAAACTGAGGTTAGGAGCACTCCCTTTAAGAGTGTGCTCCTAATCTCAGCTTGTTACCTGTATAAAAGACAGTGTGCTCCTAATCTCAGTTTGTTACCTGTATAAAAGACAGTGTGCTCCTAATCTCAGCTTGTTACCTGTATAAAAGACAGTGTGCTCCTAATCTCAGTTTGTTACCTGTATAAAAGACAGTGTGCTCCTAATCTCAGTTTGTTACCTGTATAAAAGACACCTGGGAGCCAGAAATCTTTCTGATTTAGAGGGGGTCAAATACTTATTTCCCTCATTAAAATGCAAATCAATTTATAACATTTTTGAAACCTACCATTAAAATAATAGACTGATCATTTCTTTGTCAATGGGCAAATGTACAAAATCAGCAGGGGATCAAATGCCTTTTTCCCCTCACTGTGGTGCTCAGTGATTTGCCCCACATAACACATTGTGTTCTGTACAGCCTTCCTTTATTCACTCTGTCATTTAGGTAAGTATTGTTCAGGGGATACCTAGTCAATTGTACAACTGAATGCTTTACGCATTTAACCCAACCCCTCTGAATCAGAGAAGTGCGGGGGTTGCCATAATCGACATCCATGGCGCCCGGGGAACAGTGGGTTCACTGCCTTGCTCAGGGACACAATGACAGATTTCAGGGATTTGATCCACTTTCGGTTACTGGCCCCCATGGTCTAAACACTTGGCTACCTGCCGCCCCAGGAATAATTACAATGTTGTTGATCCGACCTCAGTTTTCTCCTATCACAGCCATTAAACTCTGTAACTATTTTTAAGGCACCAGTTGCCTCATGGTCAAATCCCTGAGCGGTTTCCTTCTTTTCTGGCAACTGAGTTAGGAAGGACGCCTGTATCTTTGTGGTGACTGGGTGTATTGAACCACCAGCCAAGGAGTAATGAATAACTTCACCATGCTCAAGAGGCTCCCGAGTGGTGCAGTGGTCTAAGGCACTGCATCTCAGTGCAAGAGCTGTCACTACAGACCCTGGTTTGCTTCCAGGCTGTATCACAACTTGCCGTGATTTGGAGTCCCATAGGGTGTCGCACAATTGGCCCAGTGTTGTCGGGGTTAGGGTTTGGCCGGGGTAGGCTGTCATTGTAAATAAGAATTTGTTCTTAACTGACTTTCCTTGTTAAGTAAAGGTTAATTCAAAAATAAAATATATTCAATGTCTGCTTTTTATCTATACCAATAGGTGCCCTTCTTTGCCAGGAATTGGATAACTTCCCTGGTGTTTTTGGTTGAATCTGTGTTTGAAATTCACTGCTCGACTGTAGGACCTTACAGATATGTGTTGGGTATAGGGATGAGGTAGTCATTCAAAAACCATGTTATACACTATTATTGCACACAGAGTGAGTTTGTGCAACTTAAGTGACATGTTAAGCACTTTTTTAGTACTGAATTTATTTTGGCTTATCATAATCAAAAGGGTTGAATACTTACTTATAGACTCAAGACATTTCAGCTTTTCATTTGTATTCATTTGTAAACATTTCTAAAAACATAGTTCCACATGGGGTATTGTGTGTCGGCCAGTGGCACAAAATCTCAATTTAATACATTTTAAATTCAGGCTGTAAAATAACAAAATGTGGAAAAAGTCAAAGGGTGTGAATACTTTCTGAAGGCACTGTACATCAAACAATGTTTTCTTTACTAAAACTAACAAATTAGATTATTACTAAAGTAAGTATTGTATAAGACATGGAAGAAAGACAAGATGCATCTGACTTGAAAATCACAGATAAATATTTCAGAGTATATCTTTGCATTTCACCAAATCAATCCTTTAAACAATGTATCAATATTCACTCATCATAACACATTGATACTACAGGAATCTTAAACAGTAAGGCGACATAGTATTGTTCACTTTCACAATTATTCAGTACTGCGGCAACCTCTTCAAACAAATGTGTTTCTTAGACAGAAAATCGATCTAAAAAGATGACACAAATGATGACCCCTGAGAGTGAAGGCAATGTTAATACCCAGACATGAATCATATTCATCTCTCATGTACAGGTTTAGTACAAGGACACATACAATAATGTGTTCATGGAGTTTTTTTGATCTGCTGAAATTGATGTTAAATCCCATCGAGCAAAAAATGCATTTCCTCGTATATGAAGTCATGCATTACTTATTCAATATTAACACGATTAGATACATTATAAATTACACGACACAGAGAGAGTAGCACTTTTGATACTATACCTTCCTACTAGTAATAAGTGGTTGTTTGATTAAAAAGGGAGTAATGAAATGATGATGGTTGCACTTGTTGATTTATAAAAAACACAAAGTTCAACACAACTGAATGTTCCTCTCATAACCTCATATGTTTGTATCTATATAAGAGTAAAATCCATGAAAAGCTAAATAGATTTTGTGCAAAATATCAAACTGTATTATTGTATTTCACATCAGACTCATGTTACTTAAATGCATCTGAGGTCTCTCTGTGATTGGATGAACTCTCATCTCTCTCATCCCTCGGGTTGACACCCAGCAAATAGACAGAGGGTCTTTGCTTGTGCTTTTTCTTTTTTTCCACATGGGGATTGAAGAGGCGACTTATCGTATGCAAGCCTTTGGAGAGGTCTGGGAAGATATCTAGCTCCTCCCTTTCCGCTTGGAGAACTTCCTGGGGCTGGACCTTAGGTTCACCAAGCAGCTCCCTCACCTCAGAAGAAATCCCTTTGCGCAGGTAGTGATATGGCTTCTTTCCACAATTGTCCCTTATATTCACATCCGCTCCGTATTCATGCACCAGCATGGCCAACACAAACTCCTGGTCATGCAAAGCAGCAATGTGCAGTGGCGTGTACCCTCCATATGTTCTGGCATTGACGTCGAGGTCCATTCCACCTTGCCTGGATATGTTGATGATACTACCCACCATCTCACTGTTACCACACTTGGCTGCCCAGTGAAGGGCTGTGAAGCCGGACATGAAGTCCTTCTTCTCTGCCAGCTGTGTGTCTCTGAGGAGCAGGCCGTACACCCGTCTCCAGTGTCCAGCAGCAGACCTCACCAGCCACTCATGCTCTGCCTCTTCCAGGGGGACTGTGGATGTGTACTTGGGCTCCTCAGAAGGTTTGGTGATCTTGACAGCCCTCCTTGGTAGCGGAGAGCTTAAACCCACACTCATAGTGGATGGTCTTCTCTTGGTTCTAGAGGAGCTGTGTGCATCTTGGTCAGTGGATCCAGCTCTCCTTGGAGGGCCATCGTCATCCTCAGATTTGAGTTTATGGATCTCTATTCTGGCCAAGTTTGGAGGCATTCGTAAAGGCAGTGCAAATGGCTTCTGCACACTAGGGTTCTTTGTCTTCCCAGGATACACAGCCCCCCCAGAGGAGATATATTCTCTCTGCGGATCAGAAGTATGGTCGATGTTGAAATTCAGTGACCTTTTTGGTTTGAAATCAACTTTTTCTTTAAATGCCAGCTCTATAAATGAATGTATGTCACTGTCATTTGAGACACATTTACCGACACTTGTAATAACAGGTTCTTGGACATTTTCAGAACTTATCTCACTTCCTCCATTTTGAGAATGTGCATAGTTCTCTCTGTTCCATACAGGTGAGGCTTCACCTGGCTCGGGGACCTCTTCACTTTCAGACTTTTGAACATCCTCTGTTTCTTGTAACAAATGCTGATATTTTTTCTTTAGTACAATATACCTGACATCTTCAATTTCTTTCACGACAGCAACAGTGTTCACAAACCTTTTGAATAGATCCCTGTTCTGTTTCTTCTCTGCGGGATCAGTGCAGTTCAAGGAATCTTTGAATTTAGTCAGCAACTCGGAATTCTTCAACTTCCCTCCTTCTTCTATCAACAGCGAGATAATAGCTTCTTGAGTGAAATCCATTTTGAGCACCCTACAACCAAAAATGTCAATTCAGAAGGAACAACCGAAAGTGAAAAGTCTTATCATACATTTAATCCGCGATACCTGTCAGAAACTATACCTTCGCCCTACCTGCAGTTTCCGGTGACACGTGGAATTAATTTGAATAATGTGTGCAGACTTCTGTCTTCGGGCGGTGCTCAGAGGTGTCTGGAGCAGTAGCCTGTAATCGTCTAACATTAACTGTTACTGTAGCTAACAAAAAGTTACCATTATCATATTTATTTCACATATCATATGCATAGAATGATAAACATTGATACAATTATGCGTTACAATATTTTAGGAAAAGGTGATACAATGTTTCAAAAACAGTACAAATGCCAGGTTACACTGTTTCAAGACCTCAGACCTGACTTACATCACTTTTTCTGAAGTGGTGTAGAATGCGAGTTATCGGCAATATATTTTAGGGTTCATGTCTCGATATTCACTAAAAGTAACATTTTGTAACTCAATATAGGTTAATCGTTTTTAAAGTAGCCAAAACAAAACGTTGACTTTAAAAAGGCAGCTAAGGCTCTGCAAACTACAAATCCCATAAGCGACTTGCGAGGCAATATAGTTCATCGATGGCTTTTCATATCATCAGAGCGTAAACGTCAATGATACAGTATTGCAAATGGTCAAAGATGATTTAATTACAACCGTCAGAACGCTCCATATTTTCAGCGCGCAGTCCAGTCCTTCTGGATTGTGTAGCTCCGAAGGCAAATGGGAGTTTCCAGGAAGTAGCCATATTGGAAGCGCATTCGAGCTTGTTCCACTGTGTCAGCGAGTTTACAGAGAGAGTGAGACGAGGGCAGTTTCCTTTCGCCCAGATCGGCATTAAAACGCATACATTTCTCACCATGGCTGCTACGGACGTAGACATATTTTCTGTAAGTACACACAGATATAATGTTCCGCCTATGAGTAATATACAGAAATATAAAGTACATTCTAATTATTCCTGGAAGTGTGGACTATCAATAGGGATTCACATTGGTTGGTCCTGATGGGGTTCTGCTCAGGACATGGATTATTAATTATTTGCGAGCTTCTGAATGAATAGGCCTACATATGGGCCGTCGATAGTTAATACCGGCAGTATACATGTGCATTAGTATCATTCCTCATTGAGTTGCATTAACTGTTTATTGGTGCTCACATATTCTACCACCGTATGGCACAGACCATTGTAGTTTTCCCAAAGTCTCCTATGTCAAGAATTTAGCCTACCCCACACCGGCTACAATGGAGCAACATTGTTTTTACTAACCATTAGTTGGTTTGATGTTTTACATGGTTCCTTCTGAAAAACAAAGGTGTTGACTTGTGGTTACATTGTAACTTCCTGTTTAAGCAGTCTACAATGATGCTTATAGGCTAACCAACGTACTTAACTATGTCAACGTTGTGATGGAGATTTAACTGCTATTTACAGCGAGTCAGTCTAATAATTTGAAGTAGAAAACAAGGTTGGCATCTTTCTGTTCAGTAATTCAAAATACTCAGAACATAGTCATTTTGATGATTTTTTTTCTCCACTTTATTTTTGTTCATCCTTTAATTTAACCTTTTATTTAACTAGGCAAGTCGTTTAAGAACAAATTATTATTCACAATTACAGCCAAACTGGGGCACTCTGTTCATTGTGACTGGTTTTTGATAGTGAGGATGTCTGGTTGAACACAGCTATGGGAAACAATCAATGTGTCCAAACAAAAGGAGTAGTAGGAGTGCATCGGTTGTATTCTACTATAGAGATCTATTTTGGCCTTCATTTTTTTATTTGTTATTTTACAAGTAAGTTGACTAAGAACACATTCTTATTTGCAGCAACGACCTGGGGAATAGTTACAGGGGAGAGGAGGGGGATGAATGAGCCAATTGTAAACTGGAGATTATTAGGTGACTGTGATGGTTAGATTGGGAATTTAGCCAGGATACCGGGGTTAACACCTCTACTCTTAGGATAAGTGCCATGGGCTCTTTCATGACCTCTGAGTCAGGACACCCGTTTAACGTTCTATCCAAAAGACGGCACCCTACACAGGGCAATGTCCCCAATCACTGCCCTGGAGCATTGGAATATATTTTTTTTAGACCAGAGGAAAGAGTGCCTCCTACTGGTCCTCCAACACCACTTCCAGCAGCATCTGGTCTCTCATCCAGGACCAACCCTGCTTAGCTTCAAAAGCAAGTCAGCAGTGGTATGCTGCTGGTAATGAATGAATGAATTGCCCATAGCAGCTGTAGCATGTTTGATTGTTACTGACCCCTAATAACATCAGCTGTATCATGAGGCCTACATGATATTCTTGCAATTAGAGCCACATTGATTGTTGCTTATGAGCTTTATTGCCACAATATTCCTTGGAACTTAATTCATTTTGCCTTAAATTTGTATAATTATGGCTTTATTGATGCATATGATCCTAGATTCAATGATATGTGAAGTACCACAAGTTAGTGTGAGATTTTTGACATGAGACAATCTCTAAAGAAAATCATCCGCTTAGAAAACTGGTACCATTATTGTCTTGGAAATGTACTATTTCTTTGACACTCGTATATCCCCATGATGTTTCAAACAGTCTCTGGATAAAGATTGTGAGGACAGCTTCTTGTTGTTGGGTCATCAGTCTTATGTTACTGGAAACACTTATCTCCCTCACTAGCTTTAAGCACCAACTGTCAGAGCAGCTCACAGATTACTGCACCTGTACACAGCCCACCTATATTTTAGCCCAAACAACTACCTCTGTCCCTACTGTATTTAATTGATTAATTTATTTTGCTCCTTTGCACCCCATTATTTTTAATTCTACTTTGCACATTCTTCCATTGCAAATCTACCACTCCAGTGTTTTACTTGCTATATTGTATTTACTTAGCCACCATGGCCTTTTTTTAACTTTACCTCCCTTATCTCACCTCATTTGCTCACTTCGTATATAGACTTGTTTTATACTGTATTATTGACTGTATGTTTGTTTTACTCCATGTGTAACTCTGTGTCGTTGAATGTGTCGAACTGCTTTGCTTTATCCTGGC
The DNA here is from genome assembly GCF_036934945.1 of Oncorhynchus masou masou. Lineage (NCBI taxonomy): Eukaryota > Metazoa > Chordata > Actinopteri > Salmoniformes > Salmonidae > Oncorhynchus > Oncorhynchus masou. The sequence goes on along the minus strand of NC_088223.1, from coordinate 85,512,682 downwards.
CAGGTCGCAATTGTAAATGAGAACTTGTTCTCAACTTGCCTACCTGGTTAAATAAAGGTGAAAAAAAAAAATATTTACCACAGGACAGTCTGGAGGCAGGGCTGTCACATTCACTGTCGGAAAACATGGATTATTTCAGGCTGTGTGTATTGGGAGTCAGTGATCTGTGTTGTCCTGTGGAGGCCATCACTCCCCCTCTGATGTTATAGCTGCACATGTACTCTAATGAAAATGTGCTTTGTGACCTGCGTTATAATTCTCTCTATTTGTATTTTGTGACACCTACAGATTGGTGTGCTTCTGTCTCATAAAATGGCCTTTGCTGGCTCCTGCCTTGTTTCTGTTTTTCCTGTTGGGCAGAGGCGTGTGACGGGAGACAGACTGAGAAGTTGCTGCCAGACAGACAGCTCTGTGCACGAGTGTGTTTGATCAAAAGAAAAGATGGACTTCTCTTCTCTCTCTTTCCTTGGATGCCTGGTGCCATGCGATGACCACAATCTTAACCATCTACATATGTACTGGCAAAAAATAAAACACGTGTTAAGATTTCTCCATTAGACTCAGTGCCAGTAGCAGCAGCAGCAGCAGTAGTAGCCTTGTGGTTAGAGTGTTGGGCCAGTAACCGAAAGGTTGCTGGACTGAATCCCGAGCTGACAAGGTAAAGATCTGTCATTCTTCCCCTGAGCAAGGCAGTTAACCCACTGTTCTCTGGGCGCGAAGACGTGGATGTCGACTATGGCGGCCCCCCGCACCTCTCTGATTCAGAGTGGTTGGGTTAGTCAGTTGGATAACTGACGAGGTATCCCTTTCCCCTAGTAGCAGCAGCAGCAGTAGTAACAGTAGTAGCAGCAGTAGTAGTAGCAGTGCTAGCAGTAGTGGCAGCACTGGTAGTAGTAGTAGTATCAGCACTAGTATCAGCGCTAGGAGCAGCAGCACTAGGAGCAGCAGCACTAGTAGTAGCAGCAGCACTAGTAGCAGCACTAGTAGTAGTAGTAGCAGCACTAGTAGTAGTAGTAGCAGCGCTAGGAGCAGCAGTAGTGACAGTAGTAGTAGTATTAGTGACAGTAATAGGAGCAGCAGCAGCACTAGTAGTAACAGAAGCACTAGTAGCAGCACTAGTTGCAGAAGCACTAATACTAGTAGCAGCAGTAGTAGCTGCACTAGTAGTAGTAGTAGTAGCTGCACTAGTAGTAGCTGCACTTGTAGTAGTAGCAGCACTAGCCGCCGCAGCAGCACTAGCAGCAGCACTAGCAGCAGCACTAGCACTAGTAGCAGTAGTAGTAGTAGTAGTAGTAGCAGCAATAGCAATAGTGGTGGTAGTAGTAGCAGCAGCAATAGTGGTGGTAGTAGTGATTGTGGTAGTAGTATTATTAATTGTAGTCGTGATGGTGGTGATAGCAGTAGTGATGGTGGTAGTAGTGATTGTGGTAGTAGTCGTAGTGATGGTGGTGATAGCAGTAGTGATGGTGGTAGCAGTGGTAGTAGTGATGGTGGTAGTAGTCGTAGTGATGGTGGTATTAGTATTAGTAATTGTAGCCGTGATGGTGGTAATAGCAGTAGTGATGGTGGTAGTAGTATTAGTAATTGTAGTCGTGATGGTGGTAGTAGTGATGGTAGCAGTAGTAGTAGTGATGGTGGTAGTAGTTATGGTGGTAGCAGTGATGGTAGCAGTAGTAGTAGTGATTGTGGTAGTATTAGTGATGGTGGTAGCAGTGGTCGTAGTGATGGTGGTAGTAGTATTAGTAATTGTAGTCGTGATGGTGGTAATAGCAGTAGTGATGGTGGTAGCAGTGGTAGTCTTGATGGTGGTGGTAGTAGTAGTAGCAGCAATAGTGGTGGTGGTGGTAGTAGTAGTAGTAGTAGCAGCAATCGTGGTGGTAGTAGTAGCAGCAATCGTGGTAGTAGTAGTAGCAGCAATCGTAGTAGTAGTAGCAATAGTAGTAGTAGTAGTAGTAGCAGCAATAGTGGTGGTAGTAGTAGCAGCAATAGTGGTGGTAGTAGTAGCAGCAATAGTGGTGGTAGTAGTAGCAGCAATAGTGGTGGTGGTAGTAGTAGCAGCAATAGTGGTGGTGGTAGTGATTGTGGTAGTATTATTAGTAATTGTAGTCGTGATGGTGGTGATAGCAGTAGTGATGGTGGTAGCAGTGGTGGTAGTGATGGTAGTAGCAGTAGTAGCGGCAATAGTATTAGTGATGGTGGCAGTAGTAGTAGCAGCAATCGTGGTAGTGGTGGTAGTAGTAGTAGCAGCAGCAAACGTGGTAGTAGTAGTAGCAGCAATCGTGGTAGTAGTAGTAGTAGTAGTAGTAGTAGTAGCAGCAATAGTGGTAGTAGTAGTAATAGTGGTAGTAGTAGCAGTAGCAGCAATAGTGGTAGTAGTAGCAGTAGCAGCAATAGTGGTAGTAGTAGTATCAGCAATAGTGGTAGTAGTAGTTGTAGCAGCAATAGTGGTGGTAGTAGTAGTAGCAGCAATAGTGGTGGTAGTAGAAACAGCAATAGTGGTGGTGGTGGTGGTAGTAGTAGTAGTAGTAGTAGTAGCAGCAATAGTGGTGGTAGCAGTAGTAGTAGCAGCAATTGTGGTGGTAGTAGTAGCAGCAATTGTGGTGGTAGTAGTAGTAGTAGTAGTAGCAGCAATTGTGGTGGTAGTAGTAGTAGTAGTAGCAGCAATTGTGGTGGTAGTAGTAGTAGTAGTAGCAACAATAGTGGTGGTAGTAGTAGTAGCAGCAATAGTGGTAGTAGTAGTAGTAGTAGCAGTAGCAGCAATAGTGGTGGCGGTAGTAGTAGCAGCAATAGTGGTGGCGGTAGTAGTAGCAGCAATAGTGGTGGCGGTAGTAGTAGCAGCAATAGTGGTGGTAGTAGTAACAGCAATAGTGGTAGTAGCAGCAGTAGTGGTGGTAGTAGTAGTAGTAGTAGCAGCAATAGTGGTGGTAGTAGTAGTAGCAATAGTGGTGGTAGTAGTAGTAGTAGTACAGCAATAGTGGTGGTAGTAGTAACAGCAATAGTGGTGGTAGTAGCAGCAGTAGTGGTGGTAGTAGTAGTAGTAGTAGCAGCAATAGTGGTGGTAGTAGTAGCAGCAGCAATAGTGGTGGTAGTAGTGATTGTGGTAGTAGTATTATTAATTGTAGTCGTGATGGTGATGGTGGTAGTAGTGATTGTGGTAGTAGTCGCAATAGTGATGGTGGTGATAGCAGTAGTGATGGTGGTAGCAGTGGTAGTAGTGATGGTGGTAGTAGTAGTGATGGTGGTAAGCAGCGTAGTGATGTGGTATTAGTAGTAGTAGCAGCAATATGGTGGTAATAGTAGTAGTGATGGTGGTAGTAGTATTAGTAATTGTAGTCGTGATGGTGGTAGTAGTGATGGTAGCAGTAGTAGTAGTGATGGTGGTAGTAGTTATGTGGTAGCAGTGATGGTAGCAGTAGTAGTGTGATTGTGGTAGTATTAGTGATGGTGGTAGCAGTGGTAGTAGTGATGGTGGTAGTAGTATTAGTAATTGTGATGGTGGTAATAGCAGTAGTGATGGTGGTAGCAGTGGTAGTCTTGATGGTGGTGGTAGTAGTATTTGTAATTGTAGTAGTGATGGTGGTAGCAGTGGTAGTTGTGGTGGTAGTAGTATTAGTAATTGTAGTAGTGATGGTGGTAATAGCAGTAGTGATGGTGGTAGCAGTAGTAGTAGTGATGGTGGTGGTAGTATATTTGTAATTGTAGTAGTGATGGTGGTAGTGGTAGTATTAGTAATTGTAGTAGTGATGGTGGTAGTGATGTGGTAGCAGTGGTAGTAGTGATGGTGGTAGTAGTATTAGTAATTGTAGTAGTGATGGTGGTAGCAGTGGTAGTTGTGATGGTGGTAGTAGTATTAGTAATTGTAGTAGAATGGTAGTAGTAGTGATGGTGGTAGCAGTGGTAGTAGTGATGGTGGTGGTAGTAGTATTAGTAATTGTAGTCGTGATGGTGGTGGTAGCGGAAGTAATAGCAGTTGTAGTAGTGATGGTAGCGGTAGTAGTAGCAGTAGTAGTAGTGATGGTGGTAGCAGTGGTAGTAGTAGTGATGGTAGTAGTGGTGTCCGGATGTTGCTGATGGGTTGTCGTGTTTCAGTTCACTGAAGCAGAGAGACTTCAGCTGGGGATGGAAATTCGTTTTTCAAGTCAAGCCTACTCTACTGGAGGTCTCTGTCAGTCTGTCTGGTTCAAAGATCCAGGTTTTGCCCTTGTTTGAGTTATTTGTAATTTGTGTAATATATTGTCACGGATGAAGCAAGGGACTGTACAAAGTTTCCCAAAAAGGAGCATTTACATTTTTTGGCATCGTTCACCCTCAGCTATTTCTCTGTGATCCAGTGATTCACATGGGAAGTGTTGTTTCCTTACCTACAGACTTTAAAAAAACAGAGGCTCTCTGAATGTCACCTTCTCATTCCTCTCATACTTTGTACTCCTATACTGACCTCTTTCCTTTACTATAGAGCAAGGATGGATGCCTCTGTCTCAGCTTTTCTGACGTGCGTTCAATCAGAGTTCATATCAATCAGATATTCAATCAGAGTTCATATCTGGGGAGTGTGTGTCCACGTCCACAGTTTTGATTGATCCTTGAGATGACACACTGGGGTAGGTTTTGTGTGTGCATTTCCTTTGTGGCCCTCATTCGATTCTAGTTACACATTGGCCTGCCTGCCTACACCGCTCAGCTCTCAGGCTGTGTCCGGTGAAATCAGCCCCCAAATATGCAGCCTTAGTGGGAAAGGCTAAGCCAGACATGGATGGACCCATTGATCTCAAGGTGCTATCCATCTGAGATGAGCAAGATAAAGGGACTACATTATTGCTTCCCCACAAATCATCCATAATTAGAGATGTGCTGTTCACATGAGAGTAGCAGGCTAACTTCCTTTGCGGGTGACAGATTTCTTTGGTATGACCTCAATTAAACCGAAGTCATTTGACTGTTGGAATCTCTGGTGCCTGTTCTCAGGGCAGAGATGCCAGCTCCTGTTTTGAAGGATTATTCCACCAACCTCAGCCAGAGTGCTCATCTCATAATTCAAGGCACATTATGAGGAGCTCCATGTCTGTAGAGTTATAAGAACATTTCATATGCACAGGGAAACAATTTAGCGTGGCAGTAGTATTCCATAATCCTTAAGTTCTCGATTCAGTACGTACCGTCCATTTCCTCTGTTTTCCCCCTCGCGTATCTCCAGCTTTGCCGTCATTTTTGATTTGTTTAATCTTGTATTTTTTTCAGAATGAAGAAAAGCGTAATCTCAGTTTGGGTGGCCATGTTGGTTTTGACAGCCTTCCCGATCAGTTGGTCAGTAAATCGGTGACACAGGGTTTCTGCTTCAATATCCTCTGTGTAGGTGAGTATCAAACCACATGCTAGTACACTAACAGTAACACTGTGTGTCTCACGGGTTGTATCCCAAATGGCACCGTATTTCCTACTATATGTAGTGCACTACCTATAGGGCTCTGGTAAAAGGTAGTTCACTATGTAGGGGATAGGGTGCCATTTGGTATGCAGCCAGGGTTGTTTCTGCCCTTGACTCGAAAGAGAACAAATGTCTGTGCTGCTGTGAAGAGGCTGTAATCAGAATGTCCCTCCTGAGAGTTACTGAGACCTAACAACACTTTTCTCTCTCATGCTTTCTAGGGGAAACGGGTATTGGCAAGTCGACGTTAATGAATACACTTTTTAACACAATGTTTGAGAATGAGGAGGCCAGCCACTACCAGAATGGCGTGTGTATGCGGCCCAGAACATATGACCTCCAGGAGAGCAACGTCCACCTCAAGCTGACTATTGTGGACACTGTGGGGTTCGGGGACCAGATCAACAAAGAGGAGAGGTAAGCAGCTGATGATGAGAATCAGATATTCAGCTGATAAATAGTTGGAAGTATTGAGGCTCTTTATCGTGTTCATACTCTCACAGTGCATGCCATCTTTTGGAGTAAATTGCTTACATTGCCTGGAATGTAGACAAGACAAGCACAGTTAAACTAATGTCATTTTGAGGACTTAATCTCCCCCTGAATGGAGGGGGGTATAGAATGATGAGGACATTCTTGGTTTGAACTACAGCTGTCAGACTGAGTGTTTGTGTAACCTCTGCAGCAAGAGGGCTCACACCCCCTGAATGATACAGTGGGAGGAACAGGTCGTAACTCATCGTGTTTGGGAAAATACTGCTGCAGCGATGCATCCCAAACAGCCTTTTAAAGGTCATCAATTATGCTGGGAAAATAGATGTAAAGAGGGGAAGGTTAAACATTGTACATATGTTCTTGGAAAGCCTCCATATCACTTACCTGCCCTCCAAGCTACAGTATAATGATGGACACGGGGATGGCTTATACTTTAGGGTTTTGATTTCATCTGATTTCCAGGGTTGATCAGTGACTTTCTATGTTATTTGTCTCACTTCATCTGTAGAATGCTAGACTGAACACACTGGCATATTAAATGTTCTCTGTGACCTCTTAAGTATTTACAATTTGTGATACTTGATATTGTAAGGTCAGATTAACCTGAGTAGATGCAGGTTATTTCTGTACACACACAGGCATCTGATATCCCCACTGGAAACTTTGAAAGAAACAAAGAAAGAACATGAGATAGTGGGACCAAAATGTCAAACCAATAACCTCTTAGTAAAACATTTATTTTATTTTTTCAGTTATAAACCGATAGTGGACTATATCGACACACAGTTTGAAAAGTACCTCCAGGAAGAGCTGAAAATCAAGCGCTCCCTCTTCAACTACCACGACGGGAGGGTCCACATCTGTCTGTACTTCATTGCTCCCACGGGGCATTCGCTGAAGTCTTTGGATTTAGTTACCATGAAGAAACTGGACAGCAAGGTAAAGGATCACTACCGCCTCGTGGGCAGAAAACACACACCATCCTACTGGTTGACTTGTATAGATGCTGAAATCCTTTTACTTTGACTGGTGTGGATTTCTCACAGTTGTGGAATAGCTAGCTCTTCATGTTGGTGTGGGGACCAGCTGACAGACATTCCAGATCAAATTTTAGGTTCATATCGTTCCCTAATGTATCTGGCAGACATAAGCAAGTATGTTTGTTGTAACTTATCCCTATGAAGATCATTGCTTTTCATGTGAATAACTGAGTATTGGTCAGCAGATCCATAGTTTAGGATCATTTGAATATAATTTAGCTTTTAAATTGTTATAAAATAGCCCTACCATTTTATTTTTCCCAAAAACATACACTCACTCAAGTAGTCTAATTCTAACCTCCGTTTGGATATTTGATTAATCGATTAACCGTACCCATCCCTAAAATTGACCGCGGTCTATTGGAAACACCCGAATGATCATTGCCTCAATTAGTGAACTGGTGGAATGAATCTTGTCACTATTGCAGTTTAAGCATGAATGAGGGTGAGGGAAAGAGAGTGTCACTACTAGTTACTAGTGCAGTCACGTTTTATTGACCCCAAATAGGGCAGGTGAAATCTGGCTGACACTTGACAAACCAGACAATACATCCAGTACTCCAACTCCTATTACGTCCCTACCAAGCTCATATACAGTGGAGCAAAAAAGTATTTAGTCAGCCACCAATTGTGCAAGTTCTCCCACTTAAAAAGATGAGAGGCCTGTAATTTTCATCATAGGTACAGTTCAACTATGACAGACAAAATGAGAAAAGAAAATCCAGAAAATCACATTGTAGGATTTTTAATGAATTTATTTGCAAATTATGGTGGAAAATAAGTATTTGGTCACCTAAAAACAAGCAAGATTTCTGGCTCTCACAGACCTGTAACTTCTTCTTTAAGAGGCTCCTCTGTCCTCCACTCATTACCTGTATTAATGGCACCTGTTTTAAACTTGTTATCAGTATAAAATACACCTGTCCACAACCTCAAACAGTCACACTCCAAACTCCACTATGGCCAAGACCAAAGAGCTGTCAAAGGACACCAGAAACAAAATTGTAGACCTGCACCAGGCTGGGAAGACTGAATCTGCAATAGCTAAGCAGCTTGGTTTGAAGAAATCAACTGTGGGAGCAATTATTAGGAAATGGAAGCCATACAAGACCACTGATAATCTCCCTCGATCTGGGGCTCCACGCAAGATCTCACCTCGTGGGGTCAAAATGATCACAAGAACGGTGAGCAAAAATCCCAGAACCAGACGGGGGGACCTAGTGAATGACCATCAGTAACACAATATGCCGCCAGGGACTCAAATCCTGTAGTGCCAGACCATCTGAATTTTGCTTGAGAGCATTTGGATGATCCAGAAGAAGATTGGGAGGATGTCATATGGTCAGATGAAACCAAAATATAACTTTTTGGTAAAAACTCAACTCGTTGTGTTTGGAGGACAAAAAATGCTGAGTTGCATCCAAGAACACCAAACCTACTGTGAAGCATGGGGGTGGAAACATCATGCTTTGGGGCTGTTTTTCTGCAAAGGGACCAGGACGACTGATCCGTATAAAGGAAAGAATGAATGGGGCCGTGTAACGTGAGATTTTGAGTGAAAACCTCCTTCCATCAGCAAGGACATTGACGATAAAATGTGGCTGGGTCTTTCAGCATGACAATGATCCCAAACACACCGCCCGGGCAACGGAGTGGCTTCGTAAGAAGCATTTCAAGGTCCTGGAGTGGCCTCGCCAGTCTCCAGATCTCAACCCCATAGAAAATCTTTGGAGGGAGTTGAAAGTCCGTGTTGCCCAGCAACAGCCCCAAAACATCACTGCTCTAGAGGAGATCTGCATGGAGGAATGGGCCAAAATACCAGCAACAGTGTGTAAAAACCTTGTGAAGACTTACAGAAAACGTTTGACCTCTGTCATTGCCAACAAAGGGTATATAACAAAGTATTGAGAAACTTTTGTTATTGACCATATACTTATTTTCCACGATAATTTGCAAATAAATTAATTAAAAATCCTACAATGTGATTTTCTGGAGAAAAGAATTCTCATTTTGTCTGTCATAGTTGAAGTGTACCTATGATTAAAATTACAGGCCTCTCTCATATTTTTAAGTGGGAGAACTTGCACAATTGGTGGCTGACTAAATACTTTCTTGCCCAACTGTATCAGGCCAGTCGTATAGCCTATAAAGCTGTTCTAGGAATGGTGGAGAGGAAATGCCAGGCTTGTTTGTGTCTAGAAATGTGATGACTCATATCAAACAGATGGTATGGTTATGATAGGGTTGGGCGTTATCCAGATTTTCATACTGTCATATACATACACACTGAGTGTACAAAACATTAAGAACACCTGCTCTTTCCATGACAGGCTGACCAGGTGAAAGCTGTGATCCCTTATTGATGTTACTTATTAAATCCACTTCGATCCGTGTAGATGAAGAGGAGGAGACCGGTTATAGAAGGAATTTTAAGCCTTGAGGTAATTGATACTAGGATTGTGTATGTGTGCCATTCAGTGGGTGAATGGGCAAGACAAAACATAAGTGCCTTTGAATGGTTGATGGTAGTAGGTGCCAGGTGCACCGGTTTGACAGTGTTAAGAACTGTATCAAGAATGGTTCACCTCCCTAAGGACATCCAGCCAGCTTGACACAAATGTGGGAAGCATTGGCGTCAACATGGGTCAGTATCCCTGTGGAATGTTTTCGACACCTTGTCGAGTCCACATCCTCAATTCATTTTAACTCCATGTCAAAAACTAGCAGCGTTTTTAAGGTGTTCTTAATGTTTTGTACACTCAGTATGTAAATAAATGTTTTATTACATTTTTTACGCACACAACAATTTAGGCAACATGGATCTTGGTCCAGGAGGGGATTGAATGTTTCTGCTGTAACCAAGACACTTGATCTTGACATCTAGCCACTTAGCTAGCAAGTTAGCAAACCAAATGAACAGCTGGAGTCCTGAGCTGGATATCATTTATTTGACACATCTTAGATTTCTTATACTTATAAGCGGTGTAGTTGTCATACTTCCAAAATCACATTGTTGTCATGCTTTCCTTGGAGGTCTGGAGAATTTAGCAGCAACATTTTGAATTGTCCGCTGGGAGTTGATGTTACATTTTAAGAACCCCCCCCCATATGCCCGTTGAAGGGTCTTTATTTTATTTTTTTATTATTTATTTGTATTAAGAACAAAACAAATTCAAAGATATACAAACATGTACATAAACCTAACAGACGGGTATTTCATATCTAGATACATTTTCAATTTGTCAAAGTTTTATGGTATTGCTTTTTTGTTTTTTCACTTACTGATCATTTCTTAAATAATGTGAAGAGGGGTTTGTTCTCTGCCCACATTTTATGGATAACTAATCTGCTAGGAAAAATAAACAAAGTAACAATGAAAGTTAAATAATTTGGATCAAAATAAACATAATATCAGAGTATCTCAAATTAACAATAAAAGTCGTTTCGTTTCAAATAAAATCTAACTCGCTCCAAAATCTTCTGACATAAGAACAGTCTCAAAATAAATGGTCAAGAGTTTCTGGGTCACAACCACAAAATACACATTTGTTATCAATAGCTATTTTAAATCTGTGTATAATAAAGGTATTTACAATGTAGATTCTATGAATGAGTTTGTATGATACTTCTTTCACCTTATTAGATGTACAATATTCACCAGATAACAACGAGACTTCCAGTTCCCTTGTCCTAGGGCTGCATTCCAGTTCCCTTGTCCTAGGGCTGCATTCCAGTTCCCTTGTCCTAGGGCTGCATTCCAGTTCCCTTGTCCTAGGGCTGCATTCCAGTTCCCTTGTCCTAGGGCTGCATTCCAGTACATTTTAGCAGAGGGAATAGCAACATTTTGACTGTTTTCCTTATATATATGTTATTACATTTATAGTTTAAAATGTAAATTCCTTCTAGCTGTATTGAGGCTACAAAATCCTCAACAGTACTGTTCGATTCTCCTAAAAGAAGAATAGCACCTGTAGGGACAGCTCTAACAACAATTTGATACTCCTCAGGAGTGAATGTAACATTGTGTTCTCATGAGTTCTGGATAATAATATAGTTGTCCATCATTATTCAAAAATTGTTTATCCCAGATAATGCTGTTGTCAAACCAGTTCTGGAAAAATATAGACTTGTTTTTGTATTTTATGTCTCTTCTATTCCAGATTGTATTCCTATGTGGGGAAAAATTATGTTTGTATGTGAGGTTCCAAGTTAGAAATCAAATGTTATTGGTCACATACACGTGTTTAGCAGATGTTAATGCTTGCGGAGTACTTGTTTATGAAAGTTAGCAAGCTTAACAGGGATCTTACCCACATCAAAGTTGCATTTGAGTAAGAATTCTAGACCACCAATCTGTTGGAATGTTAAATTAGGGATTATATTCCAAATGCAATCCTTATTTCTTAAATAGTTTTGTATCCATTTTGATCTTAAAGATTATAATATCTGGTTTTAATATCCAGAGCTTTCAACCCTCCCTCACCTTGGGTTCTACACATTACCGCTTTTCTTAAATAATGAGGTTTATTCCTCCATATGAAGTTAAATAATTTAGTATCAACCATTTTAGTTACATCCAAGGGAGGTAAGAACTCATCTGGACCTTCAGATTTGGACAAAAGTACACGTCCAGATGAAGACAGATCTCTTAATAACCAGGAGTTAAATCTCTTTCAAATGTCCTCTACAATAGGAAAGATTTGTTGGCCCTTTCTTTCTGATCTTTGCTAAGTTTAATAACAAAATATGTAATCACATCTTTTATAGGAATATTACATACTGAGTTTGTCACATCTTTTCAACGTAAATGATTCACATTTCCTAATATTCAGAGATAAACCAGATTTGAAAATATTGACCAAACCCCCCCCCCCAAAAAAATCAGTCTCAAAAATAAAATAATCTTCAACTGTATCAAAAGCCTTGTAAAAGTTTACACATAAAATAAAGCTATCATCCATAATGTGCTCATTATTGTCTATCAAGTCCAATACTAGTAGAATATTATTACCTATATGTCTGCCCTTCATAAAACCAGACTGGGTATCGTCAATGATTTGGTCAAGACCATTTTTAAGTCTTATTGCAAAAATGGATGCAAGTAGCTTTCCATCATTGTTCATTAATGTGATTGGTGTTCAATTTTCTAACATCATAGGATCTTTATTTGGTGTGGGTATTACAGAAATGTGGCCTTGTGTCATAGAAATAGGCAGGAACCCTAAATCAATTGCCTCCTTAAAAATATTAAATATAAATTCAACAATGTCCTCCTGAAAATATTTATAGCTTTCACTAAAGGCCATCATTCCCTGGAGATTTGTTCGCTGAACTTGCTGATTAATTCATTTCTATTAATGAAATAAAAAATGTATTACAAGCCTTTTGGAAGTCTTCATCTATTCATTTTGCATAGTTTTGACAGAGTCTAGAAAGGCAGATATGTCACTAGTAGGACAGGCGAAAAGATGACCATAGAATTCTGAAACATATTTTGAAATATCTTTGGGATTTTCATTTTCTTTGCCATCTACATTATGCTTATGAATAGAGGTAAATTCAGATATTATTTTGTTCTCTCTCTAAATTGCTAAAGTTTTTTTTTTCACCTTCCTCCAACCATCTCCTTCTTGATCTTACAAATGTCCCTTTTACTCTCTCTTCATACATTCGGTCCATTTCTTGTTGTAAAGAAAATAACTGACCAAGGTCCTCCATAGAGGTTAGAGAAAGAATTTCAATCATAAATTTATCTTCCCTCAATCTTAAGTTCAGCTATTTCTTTAGCTCTCTTCATGGCTGTTTGTCTTATTTCATACTTCATTCATTCCCAGTATTTCCCATGAGACTTAAATAGATGGGCTTTCCTCCAATTGTCTTGTATAATATCTTTTGCATCCATCTTGATATGATCATCTTTCAACAGTCTACTATTGAGTTTCCAATAGCTTCAATTCGCTTTAACTTCAGATCCATTAATATTTAAAGATAAGAATGTAACTTTATGATCAGTAAGAATTGATGGTTCAATGGATACCTTGACTACAGTGTTATCTAATGAATTATAAATCAACCAGAAGTCAATTGTTGACTGTCTGGACATGTCCTTGTTACTCCAAGTGAAGTCATTTTTATCAGGATATTTAGAGGGTGGTATGTGTTCGTCACTGTTTTCCAACCGGGTAGGACACATTTTGTATAAAGTTGTTTCGTATGCTAGCTAGTTTTCAACATTGGAGAAAATCTGGAGGAAAATTTTTATTCCGTTTTGCCAGAAGCGTGCTCTATACACATCGAATCAATGAAGGCATTATAACCCCTCTCCTTGAACACTCTATTAAAGAAAATATAAATTTTGGTGTGTCTTGCTACAGGCTATGGTACAAGTTTAGTGTATTAAGTGTGGCCGACAGTCTGCGATTTATTGAAAGTGGAGAAATTGATGGTAATAGTAGTTCTCTGAAGTCGATAATCGAGGATCAGGTTCGTGTTCTGAACTCTCAAGGAATTGCTGTCGTTTTCACTGGTCAAAGTGAGAAGGACGAGAAAATTGCCAAGGGTGAAAACACGATTGTCTTCCAGGACTCCTGAAACTTTTGTTGGCTCAGAGAAATGGTGAGGCCTACTTCAAACGTCATTGATCCGCGAGCGTCTCATTGGAATGGGGGTCGATGAGGTTCAATGGTGAGTTATTTGTGTGGAACTAAAATGTGTTGAGCATCTTTTTGGATAAGTTAACTAAAACTGTCTTATCGATATCGGGGGAGAGAGGAGGGGTGATGGAGGTGCAGCTATGTGGTGAGAGAAGGAGAAGGGGATCTGGTTGCAGCTATGTGGGTTGGGGTGGGAGACATGCCTTGTGTTTTTATTACCATGTGGTGTATGGTAATTATTTGACTTGTAAAACTACTGTCTCATGCGTGAAACCTGCTAATTCTTTGATCAGTTGTGTTTCTGTGCATTTTAGTATGGATCAATAATGTTGGACCTTCTCTTAAAATAACCCTCCTTCTAAATGAACACACAGGCCACGCTCTACCTTCAACATGACAATGTTGTCATTAAACAAGTATTATTTAGTCCTTTTGACAACTAATGCATATTGTCTTGTTTGTATCCTATTTCCTATAAGGGAGTAAGGCACAAGGGAAGGAGCTTGCTTTTCGGAAGTGGTGGAGAATGGTTGGCGAGCTGCGGTCACTCCTACCAATTCCTGTATTGTGTTTCTAAGGCTATAAGGAATAGCATAATCAAACAGCTGGGCATGCACCAATGTGTTGGGGGTGGTGAACACTGGGCATGCACCAATATGTTGGGGGTGGTGAACACTGGGCATGCAACAATGTGTTGGGGTGGTGAACATGCACCAATATGTTGGGGGTGGTGAACACAATAATGTGTTGGGGTGGTGAACACTGGGCATGCAACAATGTGTTGGGGGTGGTGAACAATGTGTTGGGGGTGGTGAACACTGGGCATACAGCAATGTGTTGGGGGTGAACACTGGGCATACAGCAATGTGTTGAGGGTGGTGAACACTGGGCATGCAACAATGTGTTGGGGGTGGTGAACAATGTGTTGGGGGTGGTGAACACTGGGCATACAGCAATGTGTTGAGTGTGGTGAACACTGGGCATACAGCAATGTGTTGGGGTGGTGAACACTGGGCATACAGCAATGTGTTGGGGGTGGTGAACACTGGGCATACAGCAATGTGTTGGGGGTGGTGAACACTGGGCATACAGCAATGTGTTGGGGGTGGTGAACACTGGGCATACAGCAATGTGTTGGGGGTAGTGAACACTGGGCATGCAGCAATGTGTTGGGGGTGGTGAACACTGGGCATACAGCAATGTGTTGAGTGTGGTGAACACTGGGCATACAGCAATGTGTTGGGGTGGTGAACACTGGGCATACAGCAATGTGTTGGCTGGGCATACAGCAATGTGTTGGGGGTGGTGAACACTGGGCATACAGCAATGTGTTGGGGGTGGTGAACACTGGGCATACAGCAATGTGTTGGGGGTGGTGAACACTGGGCATGCAACAATGTGTTGGGGGTGGTGAACACTGGGCATGCAACAATGTGTTGGGGGTGGTGAAAAGTCCTGACAGGGACAACATCAGACAGGGAGTGATGAAAGGTGTTATCTGACCCTGTAGAGATGTTTTCATGGTTGCTCACAAGAGGTGGAGTCAAAGGGGCCTGAAACCCCAAGGACTGTCATACGGTCACGTTTTTCAGCATTTCCTTGGAGAACTCCAGTGCATCCAGCAGGAGTAGAGGGCAGGCTGGAAAACAGGCTTTTCAACATGTACCACTCAGAGATACCCGAGCACATAAAACTGTGCATCATCGCTGCCTTGGAAGATGAGTCATTTAATCTCAGAGTTGTGATGGCTACTTCTGCACTGGGAATGGGGCTCGACTTTAATGGTGTCCATCATATAGTTAACTATGGACCACTTCAAGATCTTGAGTCCTACATGCAGGCGTATGGCAGAGCGGGGAGGGACGACATAACATAACATTTGTTGTAACATGGAAGACCGCTTGTTGGCGTTTCAGATAATATGAGACTGTATGTGTAAAGCAGTACCAGCTGCTTGCGGGTGAAACTGTTACAGCTCTTTGGGGTCACGCAGCCAATATCCCCAAAGATGACTGCTGTGACAATTGTGCTAACTACAAGGACGTACAGCATGTGTGGGAATTTCAAGTCCTTTGGAGATGCATGCAGGACAACAATTCCAACCTAGACATAGGCTGGTCAGTGGAGCATAGGCAATACCTGAGAGAGAAATGACATGACCGTGCACTTGAGATGGCACACACAGGTCTAGGATATTATTGTTGTGGAAACAGGCCCTTTTGGCTGTTTCTTCTTCTCTCGGTTTAAGTTGGGTTTGTGGTAGCTGATCCAAAACACTATATGGTTGATATCCTCAGATCTACTTGAGATTGAGTGCTTTCCAGACGCTGGCTAAAGCTCAGTTTTTATCAAATCGCTGCATGAGGTCTGTCTTCTCTGATGGTCCTGCTGACTTTTTATGTCAAACTGGACATGGGATGATGTTGGATGAGGTCTTTTGTGAGGCTCACATGGTTTTAGCAGTTCTTGCATCAAATACTTTGGTATTGCTCTAGGCTGATTTACTTGTACTTGTGGTGTGGTTTTCAAATCAGCCCCTTTGGTCTTCCAACCTCACCTGCACACTGTTTCTACCCATTTTTATCTGCACTGTTTTGTCTTTTCTGTGGTAAACAATACAAATACAGAGGTACTGTAGTTGTGACCTTACATAAAGGGAAAATAAGGTTTTAATATCCGAAATGGTCGTCATGCTTTATGCAACACATTTTCAATAATTAACATTATTGCTGTATGTCCTACAAGGTGAGATCAATTTCGAGTCTCATAGCAAAGGGTCTGAATACTTATGTAAATAAGGTATTTCTGTTTTTTTTATTTTTAATGCATTTGCTAACATTTCTAAAAACCTGTTCTCGCTTTGTCATTATACACCTATAGATAAACATTTTATTTAAGACATTTTAGAATGAGGCTGTAGAAAAAGGCTAACTTAACAAGATGTAGAAAAAGTCTAGGGGTCTGAATACTTTCTGAATCCACTGTATAGAAGTTTGGAACCACCAAGACTCAGAGCTGGCCAAACTGAGAAATCGGGGGAGAAGGGCCTTGATCGGGGAGGTGACCAAGAACCCGATGTGGAGATGGGAGAACCTTCCAGAAGGGCAACCATCTCTGCAGCCCTCCACCAATCAGGCCTTTATGGTAGAGTGGCTGGACGGAAGCCACTCCTCAGTAAAATGCACATGACAGCCCACTTGGCGGTTGCCAACAGGCACCTAAAGGACTCTCAGACCATGAGAAACAAGATTCTCTGGTCTGATGAAACCAAGATTGAACTCCTTTGCATCAAGTGTCACATCTGGAGGAAACCTGGCACCATCCCTACGGTGAAGTGTGGGTGGCAGCATCATGCTGTGGGGATGTTTTTCAGAGGCAGGGACTGGGAGACTAGTCAGGATAGATGAATGGAACAATGTAGAGAGATCTGCTCCAGAGCGCTCAGGACCTCAGACTGGGGCGAAGGTTCACCTTCCAACAGGACAATGACCCTAAGCACACAGCCAAGACAATGCAGAAGTAGCTTCGGGACAAGTCTCAATGTCCTTTGGTGGCCCAGCCAGAGCCTGGACTTGAACCCGATCTAACATCTCTGGAGAGTCCTGAAAATAGCTGCGCTGTGACGCTCCCCATCCAACCTGACAGAGCTTGAGAGGATCTGCAGAGAAGAATGGGAGAAACTCCCCAAATACAGATGTTCCAAGCTTGTAGTGTCGTACCCAAGAAGACTGTAATCGCTGCCAAAGATGCTTCAACAAAGTACTGAGTAAAGGGTCAGAATACTTATGTAAATGTGATATATTTTTATTTATTATTTTAATACGTTTGCTAAAATGTCTAAACCTGTTTTTGCTTTATCATTATGGGGTATTGTGTGTAGGTTGTATATTTTTTGTCCATTTTAGGATAAGGCTGTAACCTAACAAAATGTGTAAAACGTTCAGGGGGTCTGAATACTTTCCGAATGCACTGTATACGGTGTATATAACATTTAGTGTTTTTTTTTTAAGTATTGAAAATCATACGGTCTGTATTTTTAAATACCCCTGTATAAATCTGGATATCGCCCAAGTCTTGGCCAATACCTCAGCCAACAGCATGGCAGCTTACCTTAGCCAACAGCATGGCTCTATCGCTCTCTGAGCTGTCACTAATGAGCCTTTTCACAGGGGACACAGGGCAGACTGAAAATCAGCCTATATGTCTATGATGTAAAGCAGACAGGCAATGGGGTTTAACTTATACTTCCATAAAGACTATTGAGGCAGAACGTTGACAGGTTCACAGCACTGAGGGACCAACACCTAAATATAGTATTGTAAGGTGGTCTGGTTTAGGGATGAGATGAGCCTCTGCTGTTTAACCTCAGTAGACGTTGTGTAAAGGACGGAGGCATCTATGCAAAACAACCATGACATCTGCTTTGTAGCAGAATGATGCTGAATGGTTACATTGAACAAGGCCTCCTTTTTGACCCTAACAAATTGTCTCTCATCACCTCCTGGCTATAGGACGTCAGTGACCTTAATCTATGATAATTATCTACATCGTCCCACTACTCTGAGGAGCCAAAGCAATACTGGCATATGAATGTGTTTATTTTGTTCTGTTTTAGTGCTGAGATGGGACCCCGGTCAGTTTGTTTTCTTAATTGCTGTTTGTTTTATTGTTCTGTGTGGGTTTGACTGAGATCAACCCGTTGTGGTTGCATATGGCGACATTCAGTACTTCAAGTATTTGTTGATGATACTCTGACAAATTCAGATTCTCTGATATGCATTGAGCTTTAATTTTAAGATACAATCGCCATGAAACCTTTGTTAAATCATAGCAGAAAAAACTAAAAAGCAAACCAGATGGAGTTTATCCTAATGGCCAGAATGCTCTCCTTTCTCTCCTTTTTAGGTGAATATAATCCCCATCATCGCTAAAGCCGACACAATCTCCAAGAGCGAGCTCCATAAATTCAAGATTAAAATCATGAGTGAGCTGGTGAGCAACGGCGTGCAGATCTATCAGTTCCCCACAGATGACCACGCAGTCACAGAGATCAACTCCTCCATGAATGTGAGTCACTCACTCACTCACTCACTCACTCACTCACTCACTCACTCACTCACTCACTCACTGTTTTTCCCTCACTATAGGTGGTTTTAATATATGGTTTTATGGTTTTAATAGCTGCACATAGTTTCCTCCCTTTGAAACTTCCTCTGTGTACCGCATTGATGGAGAATTGGTAGAGCAGCAAATCAGTTGATCTGGTCTGTCTGGCCTGTCTAGTGTCTACGGGACCCACCCTATAGCTCTGTGTTTAGGCTCGATGGCCTCATTACCTGGGCTCTAGACAGTTTTGGCTTACCACTTCATTCTTGAGGTTGCTTTGATGAACGTGTTTTTCTCATGATGTAGGATCTCACTGGCCAGAGTAATTCTGGGAGAAATACAGAACCAATACTGCTGGCCAGATGTTAAACACAGCCCATGTCAACACTGTTTTGGCCTAGAGTTATTCTTGTGTTGTCTATGGCAACGTTGTTACAACCAAAGTTGTATTCTAAATTAAACAGTCATATTTTCTCTCCTGTTGTCTTTTTCCTCTCTTCCATGACTGTCTGTCTAAGCAGTTACACCTGCTAGTAAACATGGCCATCTTGCCTCCCGAGTGGCGCAGTGGTCTAAGACACTGCATTGCAGTGTTAGCTGTGCCACTAGAGATCCTGGTTCAAGTCCAGGCTCTGTCACAACCGGCCACGACCAGGAGACCCATGGGGCGGCGCACAATTTGGCCCAGCGTCGTCCTGGGGAGGGTTTGGCCGGCAGGGATGTTCCTGTCATTTCAAACATGGCCATCTGTCTAAGCAGTTAGACCTGCCTCATAAATATGTTGACTAAGCTGTAAGGAAGGAGTGTAACCTGTGTGAGAGACAGATTGTTGTTTGAAAGCAGCTTTTGGTCAGAGCTGTTGACCTTTTGAACTCCTTCAGGCTCACCTCCCCTTCGCTGTGGTGGGGAGCGTCGAGGAGGTTAAAGTGGGAAACAAAACGGTGAGGGCCAGGCAGTACCCCTGGGGAGTAGTACAAGGTGAGTATCTCTCCTCTTTCTGTACCTCTTGGCTCCTCTTTCCATTTCAGGAGAGAACTGCTGCTCAGACAGATTCCTTAGTGTGTTGGGGAAATGGCATAGGCCGATGAATGCACTATTGGTAGTATTACTACAGGGACACTGCTACAGTACATTGTTTGCTTTGTTTATAGACCTTCAGCTGTGGTTGACAGGGACTATAAACGTTATAATTAGATTATGTCACAGAGCACTGCTGGTAGAATATTTTAACCCAGCTGGGAGTTTTCAGATTCAGAACGGTCTCTCCATTATCCTGTGCCCGTTGTTTCCATTCCCCAATTCTCCCAGGACAGTGGTTTAGTTTTATTTATAAACCCGGTCTCGTAGGAGAGCATTCCAATCAGTCGTTCCATGACGCCCGCCAACTGATTGTTCAAAAATGGTTTCTGTAGTTAGAATCAAGTAAGATTGGCATTCCTAGAAACATTATTTTGTAGAAATGTAGTTTTATATCAGAGAAATTAGGCTAATTGAATGCACCCATATAATATTCAATAAATATATTACAAAACATCTGATTTGAACTCAACTGTTTCCTACCAATGAATAAGACATTAGGAATCCATTTTTTTGTCAAAAGCCACCCACGTACCCCCCACACCCCATGCCAATCCCACCTCAACAACCAGTACACAGTATCAGTTCTCTGTTTGACAAGTATGAAGCTGCAGCTTGGAGTATTGCTTCTCCTTACTATGTAATTAATGTATTCCCTGTGAATCTGGTGATGTATCCCCCCCACTGAAATTAGTAATTAAAATCACTTGCATTATTTACCATAAAGTAGTGTGAAAGTAACAGGTTTTGACCACTAGATGCCAATGTTTCTGCTATACCTGCTACACTCGTTTATCTATTTTGCTTGTCTTGTGTTTTATTAAATTAATCACAATTTTCTTTGCAACTTTGGGTAGAAAACCAATAGATTTGGATCATGATGAAAAGAAATGGTGTGGTCATCCACAATTCAAGCCAGTCCTCCATGAAAGTCATTCCGTATGTCCTCCTTTCACGCTTAAACTGTGTCCAAGAAACGTCCCCTTTTGTGTGTGGTTTATTCCCTTCAAAAAAGTTATTGATTAGCTACTGTTAGGCCATTCCTGGAAAACAAGCAAACCATTAGGCTACAGCAGTTCTAATGGTTTAAATGTTATGATCTTCAATGGTAAAAGTCCCCCCCCACACACACACACACACACTGTTTAGTGTTTCGTAATGGTAATGGTATTGGGTTAAATGATAAATGTCACTATTCACCAAACATATAGAGCTATTTCCTGATCATTTTATTGAAAAACTCAAGACCTTGCAATCAATTATTTTAAGGTTGTCACAACATTTTAGTCCTTAGCCTATTTCTCCATCAAAGTGTTGAGCTTGTAGGAAATGTCTTCATATGACAATTGCATAGGGATAGCCATCTCAGAGAGCGGCCACTTGTTGGATTATTCAAGTTGAGTTGGGTTGAAGCATCAGGCTGCTGTTAGGACAAACCAAATTGCTTTCATGGATGACTGGCTTGAATTGTAACCCTAACCCTTTTCTACAAGTTGAAAAGGAAATGTTGTGATCTATTTAATAAACACGAGTGTGGCGGTATAGCAGGACAGCGGCATCTAGTGATTAAAACCTGGTTCTTTCAAATTACCGTAAAACTTCAATTAAACGCTGAGGCTCAAATAGCCGCCTACAGTATCCCTTTAAATAGCCATGCAACGGCACACATTTCAGAAAGTAAAAGCCTGTTTCAAATAAACACAGTATAAATTAAGTGTTTATGAAGTTACCATGAATTGTTTATGAGGTGTAATGGTTACTGAATTATTTAATGTAATAAATAATAATAATGACAAAAATATTATGGCTATCATCTGTTGGTTTTTATCGCCAGTAAGAACTGGTCCTTGCTATCCGGGATCCTTGGGACATCCTTACCCCCCATTTTGAAGTTGAAAATGTAAATGGTTAGGTAAGAGTTAAGGTTAGGTTTAGGGTAAGGCAATGGGGTTTAGGGTAGGGATGAACCAAGGATCCTGGATAGCACTAACCAGTAAGAAAAAGCTAGCCATTGGTTGCTAACAGCAAGCACAAAAACAGTCAACAGCTTTGGGAGTACAGACCCCAGAAAGTGTTAGTTTGCCTAGTGGCGAAAGAAAGATCGATGAACATGCACAGTCAGAGGAGAATAATTATTCTGTGAAGGAAAATATTGTATTATTCTGAAATGGAGGCATGCTAATACAAAAGAAATGTGACAATGTGTAAAGAAGACATTGATTAAAATGCTGGAAGTGAATGCTGGAATTGACCAGTTAACTATGCAAATGAGCAAAATATGTGTGCATTAAGGAAATAGACGCCAAGCTTAAATAGAAGCCTGTCTCTAAGCGCCTGTTGTGTTCAGTGATTTAGGCAACGCCGGGGCTATTAATTTAAGTTTTACGGTACTTTATGATAAATAATGCAAGCGACTTCAGTTATTAATTCTCTGACCAGGGGAAAAGAACATCACCAGATTCACAGGGAATACATGACATAGTATGGAGATGCAATACTCCAAGCCACAGCTTCATTATACTTGTCAAACATGGAGAACTGATACTGTATACTGGTTGTAGGTGTGGGATTGGTGTGGAGGGTCTGGTCCGTGGGTGGCTTGACTCCCCCCAAAAATGTGATTTTAATTATAAATTTCAGTGGGGGGGATACATCACCAGATTCACAGGGAATACATTACATAGTAATGAGAAGCAATACTCCAAGCCGCAGCTTGATACTTGTCAAACAGAGAACTGATACTGCGTACTGGTTGTTGAAGTGGGATTGGCATGGGGTGTGGGGGGGTACGTGGGTGGCTTTTGACAAAGAAGGGATTCCTAATGTCTTACTCATTGGTAGGAAGAAGTTTGGTCCAATTTGGATGTTGGTACTATGCTCCTGAATTGGCCATTTGAATTTATAGGATTCAGATAATATTCAATAAATAATCAATTAACTTACATTTTCAAATAATATTTGAACAAAATAATGTTTCACGAATGCTAATCGTATATGAGATAGTGGGTGTCGAAATCATGTTATGTTGTGTTTACTTGATTGAATCTCCGTCACTAATATAGTCAGTTTTAGTCCGAACCCCCTACCCCATAGGAAAACTGTCTTGTGTGGGTTATTATAACCCAGAAACAGAAAGTCTTTACAAAAACAAAAATGACTTTTGAGGGCTTTTACTAATCTCACCCCAGGATCTCACTGCTGTTTTTTGTGACGCCCAGACGACTATGACAGATAGCAGACCGCTGGTATTTCTTCCCTCCCAGCTATTTCTGTACAGTTTGTGTAATGTGTGAATCCCCTGCCCTGGCGGCTCAGGATTTCTGGGGGCTTTGGGCAGGGGTCATCACCTCAGATCTCAGCGGGGAGAGTTTACCAGAGAGGTTGTTAGATGCCAGATGTCATCAACCATTTTTCCTCCTCAAATTCTTCAAAGTGGAGTTCATTTGTTTGTGTGTCATTTCTCCCTCAAACAGTATTTTCACAGTCTCTGTTTACCGAAGGATGTTTTACCCTCACGGTGTAGTGGCTATCATGTGGAATGTAATCATGTTCCATGCGAAATGCCTCTCTAATTGGCACTATTTTTAGCAACATCCTTACATCCAGCACAGCGCTCACAGCTGGGGTTGATATTTAGTTCCACTATATCCTACAGTATACCACTGTAGCCCATGTGCTCCCTCTGGTCTTCTCCAGGGCAAATTCTTCCCCACTTATGTCAGTCAGAAAGCAGGAAATGCTTCCTGTTCCAGTCCACACAATGGGATGCATGAGAGAGCTTTTTCTCAGAGAGTTAGTGGAACATACACATCCAGAAGTGTAATAATTAATGTACACTACCCTCTAGCTCAAGGGGGGGGCAAATTTACGGCCCGCCGGGCACTTCAGTCCGGCCCGCGAGACATTAATAAAATAAATATATTTTTGTCTCCCTTTTTTCTCCCCAATTTCGTGGTATCCAATTGGTCGTTAGTCTTGTCTTATCGCTGCAACTCCCATACAGATTCGGGAGAGGCGAAGGTCAAGAGCCATGTGTCCCCCTGAAAGACATTAGTAACAGGCTCATTGACATTGTATTGTCTCTGTGCTGTCCCGTCCAGTGGAGAACGAGAGCCACTGTGACTTTGTGAAGCTGCGTGAGATGCTGATCAGGGTGAACATGGAGGATCTGAGAGAGCAGACTCACGCCAGACACTACGAGCTCTACCGCCGCTGCAAACTGGAGGAGATGGGATTCACAGATACAGACCCTGACTGTCAGCCGTTCAGGTGAGGCAGCAAGGCTGAGAACCGAACACACAAACAAAAATCAAATCAAATGTTATTGGTCACATACACATGGTTAGCAGATGTTAATGCAAGTGTAGCAAAATGCTTGTGCTTCTAGTTCTGACAATGCAGTAATATCTAACAATTCACCAACAACTACCTAATACACACACATCTAAAGGGGTAAATGAGAATATGTACATATAAGTATATGGATGAGCGATGTCTGAGCGGCATAGGCAAGGTGCAATAGATGGTATAAAATACAGAATATACATGTGATGTAAGATATGTTGGCATTATTTAAAGTGGCATTGTTTAAAGTAACTAGTGATCAATTTATTAAAGTGTCCAGTGATTGTGTCTCACTGTAGGCAGCAGCCTCTCTGAGATTGTGATTAATGTTTAGCAGTCTGATGGCCTTGAAATTGAAAAACAGATTATATTTCTCAGTCCCAGCTTTGATGCATCTGTACTGACCTCGCCTTCTGGATGGTAAGTGTGAACAGGCAGTGGCTCGGTGGTTGTTGTCGATGATCTTTTTGGCCTTCCTGTGGCATCAGGTGCTGTAGGTGTCATGGAGGGCAGGTAGTTTGCCACTGGTGATGGTGTGTAGACCTCACCACCCTCTGGAGAGCCTTGTGGTTGAGGGCGGTGCAGTTGCCGTACCAAGTGGTGATACAGCCGACAGGTTGCTCTCGATTGTGCATCTGTAAAAGTTTGTCAGGGTTTTGGGTGACAAGTCAAATTTCTTCAGCCTCCTGTGGTTGAAGAGGCGCTGTTGCGCCTTCTTCACCACACTGTTTGTGTGTGTGGACCATTTCAGTTTGTCTGTGAAATTAACAATCAAGCTTAGTCATATGTTACTGGGGTAGTGGACCAATTAATCTCAGAGTTCAGCATGTAAAGATGCTCTTTCTGTGAGTGATTTAAACCCTGTGTTAGTCAGAGGTGTACTGTAGTTAGGCTCAGATGTAGTAATCCATTTTTCTTTCTCTCTCTGCCCTGTCCACAGTCTCCAGGAGACCTATGAGGCCAAGAGGAAAGAGTTCATGGGAGACCTGCAGAAGAAAGAGGAGGAGATGCGACAGATGTTTGTCAACAAAGTGAAGGAGACTGAGGCAGAGCTGAAAGAGAAGGAGAGAGAGGTGAGGGTGTGGCTGCTGGCTGGGAATGGGGGATTGTGGGTGGGGGGGGTGAAGTATTTCAGTAAATGGGTTTGCTGTCTTATTGAGGATTCAGTTCCATATACTGTCAATATGTCAGTGGTCTGCATACAGGTAACTGCCAAAAATAATGGGAACGTTATTTTGGCAGTAAATGAGGGATACAAAGAATATTGAAAGCAGTTGTGTGGTTCCTGAGTTAAGTAATTAACATACCATCATGCTTAGGGTCATGTATAAAAATGCTGGGCAGGCCATTATTTTGGTCATCGTGGCTATGCCCCCATCCATAGGGCACGAGTGGTCACTGAATGGTTTGATGAGTATGACAACGATGTAAACCATATGGCATGGACATCTCAGTCACCAGATCTCAAACCAATTGAACACTTATGGGAGATACTGGAGGGGCGCCTGAGACAGCGGCAGCTGAGACCACCATCAACAAAACATCAAATTATGCAATTTATTGTGTAAGAATCCCTCCAGTAGAGTTCCAGACACTTGTAGAATGTATGGTAAGATACATTGAAGCTGTTCTGGCTTGTGGTGGCCAAATGTCCCATTAGGAGACTTTATGTTGGTGTTTCCTTTATTTTGTCAGTTACATGTAGATAAGGTGAGCTTGACATTGTAACCTACAGGGCCTTCAGAAAGTATTCACACCTCTTGACTTTTTCCACGTTTTGTTGTGTTACAGCCTGAATTTGAAGTTTATTAAATTGAGATTTGGTATCACTGATCTACACACAATAGCCCATAACGTCAAAGTGGAATTGTGTTTTTAGAAATGTTTATAAACTAATAAAAAATGAAAAGCTGAAATGTCTTGCTTAACAAGTCACATAAGTAGCTTGGACTCACTATTAGGGGCGGCAGGTAGCCTAGTGGTTAGAGCATTGGGCCAGTAACCGAAAGGTTGCTGGATCAAATCCCCGAGATGACAAGGTAAAATTCTGTCACTCTGCCCCTGAACAAGGCAGCTACTGTTCCCCGGAGGGCTGTCATTGTAAATAGAAATTTTTTCTTAAACTGACTTTCCTAGTTAAATAAAGAGTACATTTAAAAAATAATAATAATTAAAAATAAAATTTGAATGACTACCTCATCTCTGTACCCCACACATATGTAAGGTTGAGCAGTGAGTGGTTCGCAAAGAAGGTCACCAATTGGTAGATGGGTCAAAAATAAATAAGACATTGACTATCCTTCTGTGCATGGTGAAGTTGTCAATTACACTTTGGATGGTGTATCAATACACCCAGTCACTACAAAGATACAGGTGACCTTCCTAACTCAGTTTCCAGAGTGGAAGGAAATCGCTCAGGGATTTCACCATGAGGCCAATGGTGACTTTAAAACAGTTACAGAGTTTAATGGCTGTGATAGGAGAACTGAGGATGGATCAACAACATTGAAAGAAACCTGTACAGAACACACATATTCCAAAACATGCATCCCGTTTGCAATAAGACACTAAAGTAATACTGCAAAAAATGTGGCAAAATAAATGAACTTTTTGTCCTGAATAAAAAGCGTTATGTTTGTGGGGTCCCGAGTGGTGCAGTGATTCCTGGTTTGATTCCAGAACCGGCTGTGATTGGGAGTCCCATGATGCGGTGGACAATTGGCCCAGCGTTGTCCAGGTTAGGGTTTGGCCAGGGTAGACCATCATTGTAAATAAGAATCTGTTCTTAACTGACTTGCCTAGTTAAATAAAGGTTTTTTAAAAAAAGGACAAGGGAGGTATTTTGAGGATTAAAAGAAATGGAAAAAATCAGGCAGGCAAAATCCTAGAGGAAAACCTGGTTCAGTCTGCTTTCCAACAGACACTGGGAGACATTCACCTTTCAGCAGGACAATAAAAACACAAGGCCAAATATACACTGGAGTTGCTTACCAAGATGTCATTGAATGTTCCTGAGTGGCCTTGTTTTTATTTTCTGTTAATAAAAAATAAAGTAAAAAATGTTCTGCCACTTTGACATTAGAGTATTTTGTGTAGATCGTTGATTTAAAAAAGTAAATTAAATCCATTTTAATCACACTTTGTAACATTGGAAAATGTGGAAAAAGTCAAGGGGTGTGAATACTTTCTGAAGGCTCTGTACATACAGTAAAATGTAACAGGGCATGTTTATACCTGTGCAGAACTTTCAATATGTGATTGGATTGTGGATCAAGTTTTAGCTCTTGGCCTGATAGCATCTCTTTCTGCCGCTATCAGTTACACAACAAGTTTGAGCAGCTGAAGCACATGCACCAGGAGGAGAAGAGGAAGGTGGAGGAGAAGAGGCGAGACCTGGAGGAGGAAATGAATGCCTTCAACCGCAGGAAAGTGGCAGCTGAGACATTGTCCTTAGCCCAGCCACTCAAGAAGGACAAGGACAAAAAAAAGTAAGTGCTTTCCATTCATCTCTTTTCATCTCCCTCTTTCTCCCTATATTCCTCCCAAACCTCAACCTCTCTTACGTTAGGCTTAGCTTTCACTTCCTTTTTCCCCAAGAGGAGATCATTGAGATCGCAGGGAGTAGTGGATTGACTTAAACTATGTGAGAAGCAGAAGCTGTAAAGAGTTGGCTGAGTCCGTGTCCTGATCATATGTGGTATTCTTCTCTGCTCCCCCTAAGTTCCATCCCAGGGTGCAGTGTTTATTGTATACTGAAATAGAGTAATGTGAATATGAGCGGACATGGAAAATACCTCAACTCTGCAGCTCCTGGTTGGAGAGGCAGGTTCTCTGTGAGGCAACATCTAGTAGTGGATAATACACTGTGGTGTACCTAATAAACTGGGTACTGAGTTTATATACAAGTATGTGGACTTCCTTTCACATGAATGGATTCTGCTATGTCAGCCACACCAGTAGCTGACAGCTGTATACAATCTAGCACACAGCCATAGCTAAACATTGGCAGTAGAATGGCCTGTACTGAAGAGCTCAGTGACTTTCAACTTGGCACTGTCATAGGATGTCACCTTTCCAACAAGTCAGTTTGTCAAATTTCTGGCCTGCTAGAGATGCACCGGTCATTTGTAAGGGCTGTTATTGTGAAGTGGAAAGTTCCAGGAGGAACAGCGGCTCAGACGCGAGGTGGTAGGCCACACAGCTCACACAACAGGACCGCTGTTCTCGGTTGCAACACTGACTACCTAGTTCCAAACTGCCGCTGGAAGCAACATCAGCACAAGAACTGTTTGTTGGGAGCGTTGTGAGCATTCTCACGCACACAAGCCTAAGTTCACAATGCCCAATGTCAAGCATTGGCTGGAGTGGTGTAAAGCTCAGCGCAATTGGACTCTAGAGCAGTGGAAACGTGTTTTCTGGAGTGATGACTCATGCTTCCTGCCTCAATGCATAGTGCCAACTGTACAGTTTGGTGGAGGGGGAATAATGGTCTGGGGCTGTTGACCATGGTTCGGGCTAGGCCCCTTAGGTCCAGTAAAGGGAAATCTTAACGCTTCAGCATACAATGACATTCCAGAAGATTCTGTTCGGGGAAGGCCTTTTCCTGTTTCAGCATCACAATGTCCCAGTGCACAAAGCGAGGTCCATACAGAAGTGGTTTGTCGAGATTGGTGTAGAAGAACTTGGCTGGCCTGCACAGAGCCCTGACCTCAACCCCATCGAACACCTTTGGGATGAATTGGAACGCCGACTGTGAGACAGGACTAATCGCCCAACATCCGTGCCCGACCTCACTAATGCTCTTGTGGCTGAATGGAAGCAAATCCCCACATCTAGGGGAAAACCTTCCTAGAAAAGTGGAGGCTGGTATAGCAGCAAATGGCAGACCAACTCCATATTAATGTCCAAGATTTTGTAATGAGATGTTCGACAAGCAGGTGTCTGCATATTTTCGGCCATGTAGTATATGTGCAATGGCAGTTATATTAGTGAAACAGTTGATCCATTTTGGGGTTAGTCTGACAGATTCTGTAGTTCCAGAGGTAGTGCTTGGATTTTTTTAAAACTACATTATTGTAGGCCAAAGTAATGTGTAGTTGAGAAACCCCGTTTTTATGTTAGAACTTTACATTTACAGTGCCATAAAGTGTTTTTCTTCACAATGGGTTTGAAGGGCTCCCTCCCTTGACAGCTCTGAGAATTGTCTCTCTTTCATTTATTCTGCTGTACTGAAGTTATGATTCTCTGAGGTACAATCCACTTGTTTTCTCTATTCTTTCATTTCACTTTCATTATACTTTACCTTCATGAAGTCATACATTTTTCTGAAAATGTGAATGTGGTATGCATTTTCACTGCAGTGTTTTCGTTCACTTTATTTTGTCATTGTCATTTTCTTTGTAATTTTCTTTCAGTTAATATATGGGCCCAAGCCAACCATGGATTTGTCTTCCATCATCATAGCGACGTCAACGTTTTTAAATTTTTTTATACATTCCTTCATGACTATGTACACATGGACCAAAGATGCTGATGGGACAGGATATGAAGAGATTGAGCGAGAGAGCTGACTCGCTGAAAGTGGCAATTCCCTTCTGGATCATTCATGTT
The DNA here is from genome assembly GCF_036934945.1 of Oncorhynchus masou masou. NCBI lineage: Eukaryota > Metazoa > Chordata > Actinopteri > Salmoniformes > Salmonidae > Oncorhynchus > Oncorhynchus masou. The sequence continues at coordinate 85,482,932 of NC_088223.1, read as the reverse complement.
ATGATTTGTCTTTTTTTTTAAAATACATTTTGTTCGGTTTTTCTTTTTCTTGTTTGAGACTTACTGATCTGTTTTGCTCACCATCACTGGTTTTGTGACTGAAGGCACAACAAATCATGGACTTTCAACATGCAATGCTTTTTGGTACTGACATGTATTACCTTGTTCTCCCATGTTGTCAGTTAATGTAATATTAATGGCTAAGCATTTACTGGTAGTGTAGGTGGACTCAACTCACCACCAGCCATACACCAGTGTTCCTCCATCTGATGTTAGACAGTGGCCGTACACCAGTGTTCCTCTATCTGACGTTAGACAGTGGCCGTACACCAGTGTTCCTCTATCTGACGTTAGACAGTGGCCATACACCAGTGTTCCTCTATCTGACGTTAGACAGTGGCCATACACCAGTGTTCCTCTATCTGACGTTAGACCGTGGCCGTACACCAGTGTTCCTCTATCTGATGTTAGACCGTGGCCGTACACCAGTGTTCCTCTATCTGACGTTAGACAGTAGCCATGCACCAGTGTTCCGCTATCTGACGTTAGACAGTGGCCATACACCAGTGTTCCTCTATCTGACGTTAGACAGTGGCCATACACCAGTGTTCCTCTATCTGACGTTAGACAGTGGCCATACACCAGTGTTCCTCTATCTGACGTTAGACCGTGGCCATACACCTTATAGTGTGGGGTCTGAATTCTGTGCCAAACTAGACTAGACCTTAGTCATGAATAGTAATAACAAAACTGATATAAGTACAATACCTGTATATTTATATTTTTGCAAACACGTATATGTAGGTACCATCGAGTAAACTAGTCCTAAAATATACAATAAATACTGGTGCTGTTTTATATTCATCCAGAAACATGTATGTGAATATTTTGAGCTTACTTGGCTTTATTAAAATGTATATGATGAAGCACATAATGCTGTATGTTTGTGATGTACCATAAGCCATTGATGTGAGAAGTCAGTTTACACTAATCATATGCAAAGCAGCGTCTAATAGAGGCCACGACTTACAGTAGAAATGTTTACATCCAAAGGCTAGAAGAAAGATGTACTCACTTTTTATTGAAAATAAATGCAAGCCCTCGCCTTGGATGTGTCCCTATCCCATGATTTATTTGATTGTTAAGAGAACTAGTGTGTAGTTCGAGAGAGACGACAGCTGTTACTTTTGCATACTTGCTCAATATCCCCTTTGAGAAGTTGTTCAGTAGGTAAGTTTAGGCCAATAGAAATGGAGAGCTCATGGTATCCATGCAGTAAGGAGTAGCCCTCTGGTTTTAACCTTTCCGTTTGGGAAATGGGCCATGACCAATGGTTGAAAGATGATGTTACTCTGTTCTCTACCCCACCACATGCTGACCTCTGCAGTGGGTTAGCCCTCAGCTGCTGGGTGAGGTTCGGGCTGTGCCAGTGTCATACAGACAGTTACAGCTCACTGATGACCCTGTCGTACTCCTCCCAGCTAACCTCAAAGCACTTCCCTATTTAAGGTTTCTTTTAACCACTTCATTTGAAAAATATTATTTGTTAGGCCTTTATGAGCAAATGTCAATTTCATCCGAAGGCTTTTGTTGGCATAACTCCATGTAATTTGCTTTAAGCTACTGCCTTTTCAAATCACAAGTTGCATTATGATGGGATGAAAGATGTGCTTTGTACATGTCTTATTGGATTTGGGAGGGGGAACATTTATTTACTGGATTGTAAGAGGTTTGAGCAGGAATTCTATTTTCTCCTGAGGGAAAATTCAAAAACATGATTATAAAACCCAACCCAAAGTAGAACAGAGCTCTGTCATCCATTTACCAACATGACCAATTGAAATGGCAGACTATATTGCGTAATCATGTGTATGAAATTCAGTTATTTTGCCAGTTTGGAAAAGGTGGAAAGGGATGATGGCTTATGCATAATTTTCATTAACAAGTGGGATCATGAAATGTAATGTTTCTCTGTTATAGCTTCATTCTGGGGACAAAAGAGTAACATAGCTGCTTTATCAGAAACGACCGACGAGATCGTCACACAATTTGGAAAACCGTAACATCAATTACAATGTATTTGATAGCATTACAATACTCCACTGTATCCCAAACCTAAGTTCAATGCTAGTGGTAAATCAAGAAGCGTGTGTTATAACACTTCCTCACATTGCTTCTGAGATGTGACCACCTTTAAATGAATAATACAACGTCTTTGCAGCACATTGTCACTTGTAAATAAAGCATTTTGTAAAAGTAGTTAGTGAATAACTTGGAGGTCAACAGAACAAACATGTTTTAGTACAAGGAAGTAAAAACTAAAAATATTGTATATAAAAAGCTCTAAATAGGTAAGGAAGAGGCAGTTCCACATTCATGATAAAGTATTCTATGTCCTCAATCGCAAAATATAAACACAATCCCCCAGACATGCACTCAGACCTGTTCATCAGTCCAACAGGATATTGGCTCACATTCTGGTGGGCCTCATGGGGAACCCCGCTGACCTCCAGAGCCAACATGTCATTGTATAGGCACCCAAAACCATCGTAGAACTTGTCTCCCTGAGTCCCAGTCTCCCTGCAGGCCCCCTCATCATCCTGGTGCTGCTTGGTCATGTTAAAATGTGTACACTTCTGTGGCTGGCAGGGAGAACTCCAGGCTGGTGAGGTACTGTGTTATTTGTCAACCATCTCCTTGCAGTGGATGCTCTGAATCTGGCGCAGAAAAACAAACATCACAAGAGATTTTGTCAAATGAAAACACATGACAGATGTAGTTAATTGTTTGTGGGTTCCATGTTTTAAACTCAACTGTAAAAAATGTAATATATTGATAGACATACAGTATGGTATGAACCAACCAGGAACACAGACAGACCTGTCTTATTGATAAAGTGAGAACAAAGGTGTTATTGTGAACTGAATATATATACACACACAGTACCAGTCAAAGGTTTGGACACACCTCCTCATTCAAGGGCTTTTCTTTATTTAGACTATATTATACATTGTAGAATAATAGTGAAGACATCAACTATGAAATAACACATATGGAATAATGTAGTAACCAAGAAAGTGTTAAACAAATAAAAGAAACAAGCATTTATTTGGGCTGCAATCTGAGGCTGGAAACTAATGAACTGATCCTCTGCAGCAGAGGTAACTCTCGGTCTTCATTTCCTGTGGTGGTCCTCATGAGAGCCAGTTTCATCACAGTGCTTGATGGTTTTTGCGACTGCACTTGAAACAACATTTTCCAGATTGACTGACTTGCATGTCTTAAAGTAATGATGGACTGTCGTTTCTCTTTGCTTATTTGAGCTGTTCTTGACATAGACATATTTGGTAAAAGACCAACTCCATATTATCTTCTGTATACCACCCCTACCTTGTCACAACAACTGATTGGCTAAAACACATTAAGGAAAGAAATTCCAGATATTAACTTTTAATAAGGCCTTCCCGGTGACTACCTCATGAAGCTGGTTGAGAGAATGCCAAGAGTGTACACAGCTGTTATCAAGGCAAAGGGTGGCTACTTTGAAGAATCTCAAATATATTTTTATTTGTTTAACACTTTCTTGGTTACTGTGTTATTTCATAGTATTGATATCTTCACTATTATTCTATAATGTAGAAAATAGTAAAAAAATAAATAAAAACACTGGAATGAGTAGGTGTGTCTGAAACATTTGACTGGTACTGTATAAATACTTTACCTCTAACATACTTTCCTAGTATTTACTTACATGAGCACCAACTTGGTCAAATAATTACACAGCAAACACTAAAGCACAACATCAAACAGTCTCGAGCGTTTTGAACAGTGTGAGGGGTGGCGATAGCGGCAAAGAGAGGCGTTGCGTGTCTCACCTGTGTTTTCCTCAGCAGATCGGTGAAGACGGAGAACCAGTCTGGGGTGAGTCTCTCCAACCCCAAGGTAATGATGGCCAAGGCCAGTGTGGAGCCTTTGAAATGCGACAGCTGGTGGCAGGCCATACAGTGCTGCACCTGCCTGGTCCACAATGCCACCTGGAAGCAAGGCCTCTTCTGAGTCTCAGGACCCATGGTGGGAAGGTGGGGATGTCTAGAGATCAACAGGAACTGCAATCATACAGAAAAATGGAGACCAAAATTACTACATATCCACCCACCATTTAATTCATTCAATCATCACCAATTCATATCGATCATGGACAATTTCCCACTTCTTCCCTTTACCAGCCATTCCCATATTACATTGCAATCTTAGTGACCCCCCCCCCAAATGTGTTACGGTGGAAAGTATGTGCCAATATCCCTATAGATAGTACCCATTGTGATTTGAAAGACAATGGAGACATGACTACACCAAATCACATTTTATTGGTTGCATACACTTTATTTAAGTTCAATGCAAGGTACATTTTCAGGGGAATGTAATTGTAAAATACTTATTATTGGAAAGTATTTATTTGAAAAGTATTAAGAGGAAATTTATTTGTATTTTACTAGAATTTTTTTATGTATCATGTTTCTTTTTTTTATTCTACAATACTTTTTGTATTTTGTAATAATATTACCTATTGTGAGCTAGGACAATATGGAATAGTTCTTATGGATTACACTATTATCTACACACAACTAACTGGTGTTCATCAACCTCTGAAATATTTTAGTATTCAGCGCAATGTTATGTTGTTATAATTTGAGGACATTTTTCCTTTGGCCCTGGTTTGAAACAAAACTAAACACTAATTAACACAGACAGAATTCTATTCCAGAGTGTTTTGGCCAATGGTTGTGGTTTGTGAAGATAACATTGCGGAGACGTCTTACATTAAAACAAAGAAAGATTTAAGATGGAAATAACTATTACTAAAGGATTAAATATGTCTGGTAGTGCGATTAGTATTTAACGCTTATTTGACTTCCAGTTTGTAGAGTGTAGTATAAAGTATGGATCTTTCCAAGAAGTCAAACTCCAATGTGCCAAATCTGAAAATATGCAGCATGGAATTTAACTACACTAAATGTGCATACCTGACCGCATGGTAATATTCCAGTTCATCTAGGCCAGTGGTATTCGAAGTCTGGGTTGTGACCCCAGGGAGAACTGCAGTGGGGTTGCCAAAATTATGATATATATATTTTTGGAACAAAACATGAAGGGTACAGATTATTGTATGGGACAATATACAAATGTTTTTGAGAAAGATAATTAGAAAAATGCTATTTCATTTAGTAAATATATTTATTGGTTTCTTTTCATTTTGATAAGAGATGAAATGTAATGAATTAAAGGTTATTGGTGTAACGGTTTTCATGCGGTGAAGGAGAGTCGGACCAAAATGCAGCGTGTAGATTGCGATCCATGTTTAATGAAAAAACGTAAAACACGAATCAATACAAATACTACAAAAACAAAAAGAACGTAACGAAAACCGAAACAGCCTATACTAGTGTAAACTAACATAGAGACAGGAACAAGGACACTAAGGACAATCACCCGCGAAACACACAAAGAATATGGCTGCCTAAATATGGTTCCCAATCAGAGACAACGATAATCACCTGACTCTGATTAAGAACCGCCTCAGGCAGCCATAGACTAACGCTATACATCCCACAAAACCCCAAGACAAAAACACACCACAATAACCCATGTCACACCCTGGCCTGACCGAATAAATGAAGAATAAACATAATATATTTCGACCAGGGCGTGACAGAACCCCCCCCCCCCCCCTCCTAAGGTGCGGACACCCGGACGCACATAAAAACAATAGGGAGGGTTCGGGTGGGCGTCTGTCCATGGTGGCGGCTCCGGCTCCGGCGCGGGATGTGGAACCCACTCTATAAATGTCTTAGTCCCCCCTCCTTGCGTCCTAGGATAGTCCACCTTCGCCGCCGACCATGGCCTAGTAGTCCTCACCCAGAACCCCACTGGACTGAGGGTCAGCTCGGGACTGAGGGTCAGCTCGGGACTGAGGGGCAGCTCGGGACTGAGGGGCAGCTCGGGACTGAGGGGCAGCTCGGGACTGAGGGGCAGCTCGGGACTGAGGGGCAGCTCGGGACAGAGGGGCAGCTCGGGACAGAGGGGCAGCTCGGGACAGAGGGGCAGCTCAGCACTTAGGGAAAGCTCAGCACTGAGGGGAAGCCCAGCACTGAGAGGAAGCCCAGCACTGAGAGGAAGCTCAGGCAGGTAGTTGTCTCCGGCAGATCCTGGCTGGCTGGCGGATCTGGAAGAGTCTGGTTGACTGGCGGATCTGGAAGAGTCTGGTTGACTGGCAGATCTGGAAGAGTCTGGTTGACTGGCAGATCTGGAAGAGTCTGGCTGACTGGCGGATCCGGCAGATCCTGGCTGACTGGCGGTTCCGGCAGATCCTGGCTGACTGGCGGTTCCGGCAGATCCTGGCTGACTGGCGGTTCCGGCAGATCCTGGCTGACCCGGCAGATCCTGGCTGACTGGCGGTGCCGGTAGATCCTGGCTGACTGGCGGTTCCGGCAGATCCTGGCTGACTGGCGGTTCCGGCAGATCCTGGCTGACTGGCGGTTCCGGCAGATCCTGGCTGACTGGCGGTTCCGGCAGATGCTGGCTGACTGGCGGTTCCGGCAGATCCTAGCTGACTGGCGGTTCCGGCAGATCCTGGCAGAACTGAGCAGACTGGCGGCGCTGGGCAGACTGGTGGCGCTGGGCAGGCTGGCGGCGCTGGGCAGGCTGGCGGCGCTGGGCAGGCTGGCGGCGCTGGGCAGACTGGCGGCACTGGCGGCGCTGGGCAGACTGGCGGCTCCTTGCAGACTGGCAGCTCTGGCTGCTTCATGCAGACTGGCCGCTCTGGCTGCTCCATACAGACTGGCCGCTCTGGCTGCTCCATACAGACTGGCAGCTCTGGTTGCTTCATGCAGGCTGGCAGCTCTGGCTGCTCCATGCAGGCTGGCAGCTCTGGCTGCTCCATGCAGGCTGGCAGCTCTGGCTGCTCCATGCAGGCTGGCAGCTCTGGCTGCGCTGAACAGGCAGGAGACTCCAGCAGCGCAGGAGAGGAGGAAGGCTCTGGCTGTGCTGAACAGGCGAGGCGCACAGTAGGTCTGATGCGTGGTGCTGGCACTGGTGGTACTGGGCCGAGGACACGCACAGGAAGCCTGGTGCAGGGAGCTGCCACCGGAGGGCTGGGGTGTGGAGATGGTACTGGGTAGACCGGACCGTGCAGGCGCACTGGAGCTCTTGAGCACTGAGCCTGCCCAACCTTACCTGGCTCGATGCCCACTCTAGCCCGGCCGATACGAGGAGCTGGAATATACCGCACCGGGCTATGCACCCGCACTGGGGACACCGTGCGCACCACTGCATAACACGGTGCCTGCCCGGTCTCTCTAGCCCCCCGGTAAGCACAGGGAGTTTGCACAGGTCTCCTACCTGGCGTAGCCCTACTCCCTGTGAGTCTCCCCCCCAAGAAATGTTTGGGGCTGACTCTCGGGCTTCCTAGCCAACCGTGTTTCCTCGTATTGCCGGCTCCTCTCTCCGGCTGCCTCTGCTCTCCTAAGTGCCTCCACCTGTTCCCATGGGAGGCGATCTCTTCCAGCCAGTATCTCCTCCCAAGTGTAACAACCTTTGCCATCCAAAACATCTTCCCATGTCCATTCCTCCTTTCGCTGCACCTGCCTGTTAACACGCTGCTTGGTCCGTTTGTGGTGGGTGATTCTGTAACGGTTTTCATGCCGTGAAGGAGAGTCGGACCAAAATGCAGAGTGTAGATTGCGATCCATGTTTACTGAAAAAACGTAAAACACGAATCAATACAAATACTACAAAAACAAAAAGAACGTAACGAAACAGCCTATACTAGTGTAAACTAACATAGAGACAGGAACAAGGACACTAAGGACAATCACCCACGAAACACACAAAGAATATGGCTGCCTAAATATGGTTCCCAATCAGAGACAACGATAATCACCTGACTCTGATTAAGAACCGCCTCAGGCAGCCATAGACTAACGCTAGACATCCCACAAAACCCCAAGACAAAAACACACCACAATAACCCATGTCACACCCTGGCCTGACCGAATAAATGAAGAATAAACATAATATATTTCGACCAGGGCGTGACAATTGGTTGATGTAAAAATCGGAATATACCGATATAAGGTCGTGCCATTAGATTTGGGGTGGGTTTGCAAGTCATTCTTATAGAAAAAAAAATGGGTTCCCTAGAAATTCTGGCAGAAAAAAAATGGGGTTCCCGCTGAAAAAGTTTGAATACCACTGATCTAGGTTATGCGTTTTGTTAAGATTGTACTTGGGAGTGGGTTAGACAAATTCTATATCAAATGGCTCTCCCTTTGTTAGCAACCAGGGTTCTACTTTACAGTCAGATAAGTGCCTTGGCCTGATCTATGATCTACAGAGCATTCAATCCCCATGTTTTAGACGACAGCTTTCAAATGGTGGCAAGTGTGGACAGAGACATATCACAGGGGGGCACAAGTCACATCAATGCACAATTTATAGGACCAATTCTCCAAGAGGGGGAGACGTTAACAATGGACATCTTTGACGAGATGAAGTGTGTGTGTCACTTGTGCTTTTCTACTGCTGTGTGAGCCCGTCAAAGCAGCGAGGACGTTTTAACGGCTACTTACCATGCAAAGGAAGTCGATTGGTGTAGTGGCTTACAGGTCCCAGTTCAGCTCATCTAGTATAAAACTCTCCATGCAAAGAATCTCAGCTATTGAAAAGTTGCATCCGCTCTGCACAACAAGGTCCTGGACTGACCCAATCACCTGCTTCAACAGACAGCAACAAGGAAGCCAATAAATGTATTGTATTAAACAAACATTGTGTTGTTTTTTGATCGATTATAAGAAAGAATACACTTGTTCTGTGTTTACTGTTATGTTATGTTTTGATGGTAAATTTACAAGAGATTAAAAAATCCCACCTCATCCTCCTTGTAGATTCTGATTTTAAAGACCGGCACTTTACAAGCGCCTCTCCCTGACCAGTGCACCCTCCAATAAAGCCATCAAAACGTTGCTTCTTGAAAGCTCCTGGGTTCTTCCAACGTGACCTTGGTGCTGGCCAGGCTTCTCCACCACCTGAGAGGGACACACTGTTTAGTGTTACAGGCCATGACATTTACAATGAGATTATGATATGCATCACAGAGTATCTAAACACAATTGAACATTTCAAAAAAATCATAGGCTACATTGAACATCCACGTCATAAATACTTTGTAACAAAACCCTGAAATGGATTAGGTTACAGAGTCCAATCAAAAATAGCACTAGTATTTGTTTTCTTCCTCGCAAAAGGTTCATCTTGTCACTTGTCCCACGCTGGAAATTGCAAATTTGGATAGAGTGAATACACAATTCTAAACACCTGATTTCTGAACAGACTATACCCACTGAATGGATTGTGGATAAGGTCCGAAGTGATTTGTCAACAGTGTAGCTACAAGCTCATAAAGCGCTCCATTGATGGATTGAATACAGGAAATCAAGTAATACGCGTTATATTTTTGTAAACAATGCACGCCATTTGCTGCTTTTTTTGCGCGCGATGTGCAAAAATATTGCACATTTCTAAAGTAATGTACTCTAAATTCTGCGCAAAACTACTTTGGCTTATTATGCACAAAACAGAACACACAATATGGGTGGGATTAAATCAAACAAGATGGAATGTTGTCAGTAAAATATTGCAGGATAGCTCACACAAAATACCATGCAGTCTTATACTGACAAATACAAAGAAACAGCATAAACACGGACAAAAATACATATAAATAAAGCCACCACAATAAGAGAACCCAAATCCAGCCCCTATGCCTACCTTTTCGTCATGTCAGGAGTCAAAGATACGAGAACAGTCATAAAACGTCGAACCTCCACCGAAAATTGACCTACAAAATGTACTGTAATAAGTATCAAATAATATATTATTTGAGCTACTTTTTGTATGTGCATAAAATCAAGTTATTATTCTGAATATTGTTTTCAAACTGAAACCTAAGCAGGTCGTTTTCCTTCAGCACTCTCTTGAGAGTACAGACAATTGGGACATTACATTATAAAGGGGCCTACAGTGGGTAGTAGGCTATGCTTACCTGTTTTGGTTGTTCTCCCTCAACCACTATTCTGAAACCATTTTGTATTATTTAGATTCACAGGAATACAACACAAAACAACTGCAGCAAACAACTGCTTAGGCTTAGATGTAAGCATAGAAAGGTTGATTGTTAGGCTAATGCATAGGATGGAAATAATTTGACAATTTACAGACATGGCATAGATCAGTGATACCACAAAACAAGTAGGTCTAATACCACTTTTGCAGTAATGCTGACAATGCATATTTCCCATCAATAACATGGCTTTACATGACAGTCAGTACTTTCGGTGAGTAGGTCTTCTTCCCACGCTCATCTCTGGATATCTGCAAAAAAAAAACACACAGCTGACACTGATAAGTTGCGGTAGTTGAGGTCAGCCTTGAATTTGATAAGTCAATATATATACACTACCGCTCAAAAGTTTGGGGTCACTTAGAAATGTCCTTGTTTTCCAGGAAAACATATATGAAATTAGTTGCAAAATGAATAGGAAATATAGTCAAGATGTTGACAAGGTTATAAGTAATGATTTTTTAAACTTTGCTTTCGTCAAAGAATCTCCATATGCAGCAATTACAGCTTTGTAGACCTTTGGCATTCTAGTTGTCAATTTGTTGAAGTAATCTGAAGAGATTTAACCCCATGCTTCCTGAAGCACCTCCCACAAATTGGATTGGCTTGATGGGCACTTCTTACATACCATTACGGTCAAACTGCTCCCACAACATCTGAATAGGGTTGAGATCCGGTGACTGTGCTGGCCACTCCAGTATAGACAGAATACCAGCTGACTGCTTCTTCCCTAAATAGTTCTTGCATATTTTGGAGCTGTGCTTTGGGTCATTGTCCTGTTGTAGGAGGAACTTGGCTCCAATTAAGTGCCTTCCACAGGGTATGGCATGGCGTTGCAAAATGGAGTGATAGCCTTCCTCCTTCAAGATCCCTTTTACCCTGTACAAATCTCCCACTTTACCACCACCAAAGCACCCCAAGACCATCACATTGCCTCCACCATGATTGACAGATGGGGTCAAGCACTCCTCCAGCATCTTTTAAATTTTTCCTGCTTCTCATGAATGTTCTTCTTTGTGATCCGAACACCTTAAACTTAGATTTGTCTGTCAATAACACATTCATCCAATCTTCCTGTGTCCTATGTCTGTGTTCTTTTGCCCATCTTAATAGTAATTTTTTATTGGCCAGTCTGAGATATGGCTTTTTCTTTGCAACTCTGCCTAGAAGGCCAGCCTCCCGGAGTCGCCTCTTCACTATTGACGTTGAGACCGGTGTTTTGCAGGTACTATTTAATGAAGCTGCCAGTTGAAGACTTGTGAGGCTTCTCTTTCTCAAACTAGACACTCTAATGTACTTGTCCTCTTGCTCATTTGTGCAACGGGGCCTCCCACTCCTCTTTCCATTTTGGTTAGGGCCAGTTTGCACTGTTTTGTGAAGGGAGTAGCACACAGAGTTGTACAAGATCTTCAGTTTCTTGGCAACTTCTCACATGGTATAGCCTTCATTTCTCAGAACAAGAATAGACTGAAGAGTTTCAGAATAAGGTCCTTTGTTTCTGGCCATTTTGAGCCTGTAATCAAACCCACAAATGCTGATGCTGAAGATGCGAAACTAGTCTGAAAAAAGGCCAGTTTTATTGCTTCTTTAATCAGCACAACAGTTTTCAGCTGTGCTAACATAATTGCAAAAGTGTTTTCTAATGATCAATTATCCCTTTAAAATTATAAACTTGGATTAGCTAACACAATGTGCCATTGGAACACAGGAGTGATGATTGCTGATAATGGGCCTCTGTACATCTATGTAGATATTCCATTAAACAAATCAGCCGTTTCCAGCTACAATAGTAATTTACAACATTAATAATGTCTACACTAGAGGTCGACCGATTATGATTTTTCAACGCCGATACCGATTATTGGGAGGACCAAAAAAGCAGATTCCGATTAATTTGACAATTTGTTTTGTATTTTTGATTTATGACAATTACAAAAATACTGAATTATCACTTATTTTAACTTAATATAATACATCAATAAAATCAAATTAGCTTCAAATAAATAATGAAACATGTTCAATTTGGTTTAAATAATGCAAAAACAAAGTGTTGGAGAAGAAAGTAAAAGTGAAATATGTGCCATGTAAGAAAGCTAACATTTAAGTTTCTTGCTCAGAACATGAGAACATATGAAAGCTGGTGGTTCCTTTTAACATGAGACTTCAATATTCCCAGGTAAGAAGTTTTAGGATGTAGTTATTATAGGAATTATAGGACTATTTCCCTCTATACCATTTGTATTTCATTAACCTTTGACTATTGGATGTTCTTATAGGCACTTTAGTATTGCCAGTGTAACAGTATAGCTACCGAATCTCTGGGCTCGAACCAGGAACACAACGACAACAGCCACTCTCGAAGCAGCGTTACCCATACAGAGCAAGGGGAACAACTACTCCAAGTCTCAGAGCGAGTGACGTTTGAAATGCTATTAGAACGCATCCCGCTAACTAGCTAGCCATTTCAAATCGGTTACACCAGCCTAATCTCGGGAGTTGATAGGCTTGAAGTGATAAACTGCGCAATGTTTGACGCACAACGAAGAGCTGCTGGCAAAACGCACAAAATTGCTGTTTGAATGAATGCTTTCGAGCCTGCTGCTGCCGACCACCGCTCAGTCAGATACTACAGATACTATGCTTGTATGCTCAGTCAGATTATATGCAACGCAGGACACGCTAGATAAACTAGTAATATCATCAACCATGTGTAGTTAACTAGTGATTATGATTGATTGTTTTTTATAAGATAAGTTTAATGCTAGCTAGCATCTTACCTTGGCTTACTGCATTCGTGTAACCAGCAGTCCCCTTGTGGAGTGCAATGAGAGGCAGGTGGTTAGAGCATTGGACTAGTTAACTGTAAGGTTGCAAGATTGGATCCCCCGAGCTGACAAGGTGAAAATCTGTCGTTCTGCCCCTGAACGAGGCAGTTAACCCACCGTTCCTTGGCCGTCATTGAAAATAAGAATGTGTTCTTAACTGACTTTCCTAGTTAAATAAAGATTAAATAAAGGTGTAAAAAAAAATGTCCCAAAATACCGATTTCCGATTGTTATGAAAACTTGAAATCGGCCCTAATTAATCGGCCATTCCGATTAATCGGTCGACCTCAAGTCTACACTGTGTTTCTGATAAATTTTATGTTATTTTAATGGACAAAATATGTGAGTTTCTTTCAAAAACAAGGACATTTCTAAGTGACCCCAAACTTTTGAATGGTAGTGGACATATCCATCGTTCTGCCTGTTCACACAGTGTACCAACACAACAGACAGAATTGCTGATCATGTATATTTTCCAGAAACACACTGTATTTGGCATAATTGTAAACTTGGAACATGAAATCTGAATCTGGTCCTTCTCGCAGCAAAACGTCTCAATTTATTTTCTGTTGATCAATAACAATTATTTTATTAGACCGACAAGATTGTCTCAGTCACATTCACACTGTTTATGTTCCTTTTACTCCTTCGCTCTGATAAAAACAGTAAAATATTAAGTGTGTGTGTTGAGCATCACATGACTGTAATCAAAGAAATGTAGGCCTAGATACTATGATCTCAGAAAGGTTCCCCATTTGACATGTCAGAGCTTCTACGTTGGTAACATGTCTGGCTGATGGCTCCAAAATAATTTACTCACAGGCTGGTAAGTATTTACAATGCCTCCCCCAGGGCCCATACACCTCATAAATCACTCTTAAACATGAAACTGAAACAAGTTTATACCTCCAACCACAGTTGGTGGCACAGTTCTCTCTGGTGGCATTTGTTCTCCCCAAATAAAATGTGCTTTACGATATATAAGGCCCTCAATGAAGGATATCAATAGACACAATTTTGTAACATTTTAGACATTATTTTGTAAAAGAAAGGTGCATTGACGTTAACACGATATGTTACAACAAATACATGATTTAGTTACCTGTAAAGACTGTTTCACATGCGTTGGAGAACATACTTGTGGATACTGAATAATAATGGTTTCGTTGTCATTATTTAGTGTACAAAACACATGTTCTTTCTTGTTAGTTTAAAGCTATTGTTGGGTTTTATCTCTGATGTCAGTGAGGTTTATTATCCGGTTGCTTTTGTTCTGTTTTCATCACCCCACCACACCTTAGTATACTAGGTAACAGCAATGCATTTGCTGTTGTGCTACCTACTGTATCAATCCATCAAGACAACCTTAGGAAGAAGGAAAAAGAAGTTAGCGCAAATAGATGAATGATTTATATTTACCATTTGTATTGTGTCATTTTCACTGTTAATTATATTAATTGGACGATAATAAAGGTTATGGACAATATTAAATGGATAGTTCACCCAAATTACACCATTTCATTTTTGTTGCCTTGTAAGGAGTCCATGGACAAAGACAGTGCAGTCCACACTTTCGGTTGGTATATGTAGCCATTGCCACTATTGGCTAACATTTTCCAACCAACCAATGTAGTCAATGTACCCTTGGGCCTGGCTCCACTAGGGGCCAAAAGGTGGCTTAGCCCCCTCAGCTGAAACTTGTGCCCCTTCAGTTTTAGTTTTATGTCCCTATATAAAAATAGCTCTGACCATCTAATCTGTTGCTGCCAGGATGGATATCTGTGAGGGATTTCCTCCTCTTCTTCCGAAAAGGAGAGGCGAAAAGGATCAGAGGACCAATATGCGGCATGGTAAGTGTCCATGGTTCTTTTTAATACGTAAATGTACACATAAACAACTGAATACAAAAACAAGAAATGTGAAAAAACCCAAACAGTCCTATCTGGTGCAGAGACAGGAACAATCACCCACAAACACATAGTGAAACCCAGGCTACCTAAGTATGATTCTCAGTCAGAGACAACTAATGACACCTGCCTCTGATTGAGAACCATACTAGGCCGAAACATAGAAATACCCCAAAACATAGAAAAACAAACATAGACTGCCCACCCCAACTCACGCCCTGACCATACTAAATAAAGACAAACAAAGGAAATAAAGGTCAGAACGTGACAATATCAGAAAGTTGCTTAGTCAAAGTGAGAAGGGGACACCTGGCTACTGTGTCATTGGTTGTTAAAAGTTGTAACCGCATTGTAAAGTTCCTCTCTAACATCAAATGCATGCGCTCATACAACACAAGCAGGACTTGAGGATACAGGGCTGCTGAAGGCAGTAATGGTTACATTTGGTTTGTTAGGTACCCCCCCCTACCTAGTACCTAGTCAGTTGTACAACTGAATGCATTCAACTGAAATGTGTCTTCCGCATTTTTAAACATTTAAAAAATAAATATTTGACCTTTATTTAACAAGGCAAGTCAGTTAAAGAATAAAATCTTATTTTCAATGACGGCCTAGGAACAGTGGGTTAACTACCTTGTTCAGGGGCAGAACGACAGATTTTTACCTTGTCAGCTCGGGGATTCGATCTTGCAACCTTTCAGTAACTAGTCCAACGCTCTAAACACTAGGCTCCCTGCCGCCCCATTTAACCCAACCCTCTGAATCAGAGAGGTTTGGGAGGCTGCCATAATCAGGGGCGCTGCCAGGGAATTTGGGCCCCATGAAAATATACAACATTGGGCCAAACCACCACAGGCCACACCAATCCTGCGTAATTGCTGAAACCACACACCTCCAGAACTCAATCGAGCCATTCAAAGCTTTAAATAACTCTACCTTTGCAGGCTTGCAACTCTCTTGTGGTCCAATATTTACCGTAGGATATTTACTGACAGTAAACTGTGATCAGCAGCAAATTTAACTAATTATACATACCAACTAGAAAATAAGCAGCTGTAAAAGTGGAAATGGAAAATGGAAAACAAAATGGAAATGAAAATGCCTGAGGGTGGAAAAGGAAAGGTCAAGAGGTCACCAAATCAATAGGTTTCTTCCACTTGGGGTCTTGATTGTGCACAACAAATTTTATGGCAATCCAGCCATTACTTTGAGATATATCTTGTTCTCAGCCTGTTCTCAGTCTGTTCTCAGTCTGTTCTCAGTCTGTTCTCAGTCTGTTCTCAGTCTGTTCTCAGTCTGTTCTCAGCCTGTTCTCAGTCTGTTCTCAGTCTGTTCTCAGTCTGTTCTCAGTCTGTTCTCAGTCTGTTCTCAGTCTGTTCTCAGTCTTGTTCTCAGTCTGTTCTCAGTCTTGTTCTCAGTCTTGTTCTCAGTCTGTTCTCAGTCTTGTTCTCAGTCTTGTTCTCAGTCTGTTCTCAGTCTGTTCTCAGTCTTGTTCTCAGTCTGTTCTCAGTCTGTTCTCAGTCTGTTCTCAGTCTGTTCTCAGTCTGTTCTCAGTCTGTTCTCAGTCTGTTCTCAGTCTGTTCTCAGTCTGTTCTCAGTCTGTTCTCAGTCTGTTCTCAGTCTGTTCTCAGTCTGTTCTCAGTCTGTTCTCAGTCTGTTCTCAGTCTGTTCTCAGTCTGTTCTCAGTCTGTTCTCAGTCTGTTCTCAGTCTTGTTCTCAGTCTGTTCTCAGTCTGTTCTCAGTCTGTTCTCAGTCTGTTCTCAGTCTCTCAGTCTGTTCTCAGTCTGTTCTCAGTCTCTCAGTCTTGTTCTCAGTCTGTTCTCAGTCTGTTCTCAGTCTGTTCTCAGTCTGTTCTCAGTCTGTTCTCAGTCTGTTCTCAGTCTGTTCTCAGTTCTCAGTCTGTTCTCAGTCTTGTTCTCAGTCTGTTCTCAGTCTGTTCTCAGTCTGTTCTCAGTCTGTTCTCAGTCTGTTCTCAGTCTGTTCTCAGTCTGTTCTCAGTCTGTTCTCAGTCTGTTCTCAGTCTGTTCTCAGTCTTCTCAGTCTTGTTCTCAGTCTGTTCTCAGTCTGTTCTCAGTCTGTTCTCAGTCTTGTTCTCAGTCTGTTCTCAGTCTGTTCTCAGTCTGTTCTCAGTCTGTTCTCAGTCTTGTTCTCAGTCTGTTCTCAGTCTTGTTCTCAGTCTGTTCTCAGTCTGTTCTCAGTCTGTTCTCAGTCTGTTCTCAGTCTGTTCTCAGTCTGTTCTCAGTCTGTTCTCAGTCTGTTCTCAGTCTGTTCTCAGCCTGTTCTCAGTCTGTTCTCAGTCTGTTCTCAGTCTGTTCTCAGTCTGTTCTCAGTCTGTTCTCAGTCTGTTCTCAGTCTGTTCTCAGTCTGTTCTCAGTCTTGTTCTCAGTCTGTTCTCAGTCTGTTCTCAGTCTTGTTCTCAGTCTGTTCTCAGTCTGTTCTCAGTCTGTTCTCAGTCTGTTCTCAGTCTGTTCTCAGTCTGTTCTCAGTCTTGTTCTCAGTCTTGTTCTCAGTCTGTTCTCAGTCTGTTCTCAGTCTGTTCTCAGTTTTCTCAGTCTCTCAGTCTGTTCTCAGTCTCTCAGTCTGTTCTCAGTCTTGTTCTCAGTCTGTTCTCAGTCTGTTCTCAGTCTGTTCTCAGTCTTGTTCTCAGTCTTGTTCTCAGTCTGTTCTCAGTCTGTTCTCAGTCTGTTCTCAGTCTGTTCTCAGTCTGTTCTCAGTCTTGTTCTCAGTCTGTTCTCAGTCTGTTCTCAGTCTGTTCTCAGTCTGTTCTCAGTCTGTTCTCAGTCTGTTCTCAGTCTGTTCTCAGTCTGTTCTCAGTCTGTTCTCAGTCTGTTCTCAGTCTTGTTCTCAGTCTGTTCTCAGTCTGTTCTCAGTCTGTTCTCAGTATAAGTCTGTTCTCAGTTGTTCTCAGTCTTGTTCTCAGTCTGTTCTCAGTCTGTTCAGTCTGTTCTCAGTCTGTTCTCAGTCTGTTTTTTTAACAGCACTGAATCCTGCAGAATATTGACTCAAATCACCTGCAGTTGCGTATCACCACCACTAGATGTCAGTAAACCACCATATTTCAGTTTGCATCAAAGCAAAATGGAGACATACCATGGCCATATGACTTCAAGGTATTATTTTAACATTGGCTGTCGCAGTTGAAGTTGGAAGTTTACATACACTTAGGTTGGAGTCATTATAACTCGTTTTTCAACCACTCCACGAATTTCTTGTTAACAAACTATAGTTTTGGCAAGTCGGGACATTTACATTTACATTTACATTTAAGTCATTTAGCAGACATCCAGAGCTTTGTCTACTTTGTGCATGACACAAGTAATTTTTCCAATGCTTATTTCCATACAGATTATTTCACTTATAATTCACTGTATCACAATTCCAGTGGGTCAGAAGTTTACATACACTAAGTTGACTGTGCCTTTAAACAGCTTGGAAAATTCCAGAAAATGATATCATACCATTGGAAGCTTCTGATAGGCTAATTGACATAATTTGAGTCAATTTGAGGTGTACCTGTGGATGTATTTCAAAGCCGACCTTCAAACGCAGTTCCTCTTTGCTTGACATCATGGGGAAATCAAAAGAAATCAGCCGACATCAGAAAATCAATTGTAGACCTCCACAAGTCCAGTTCATCCTTGGGAGCAATTTCCAAACACATGAAAGTACCACGTTCATCTGTACAAACAACAGTATGCAAGTATAAACACCATGGGACCACGCAGCTGTCATACCGCTCAGGAAGGAGATGTGTTCTGTCTCCTAGAGGTGAATGTACTTTGGCGCGAAAAGTACAAATCAATCCCAGAACAACAGCAAAGGACCTTGTGAAGATGCTGAAGGAAACAGGTACAAAAGTATCTATATCCACAGTAAAACGAGTCCTATATCGACATAACCTGAAAGGCCGCTCCGCAAGGAAGAAGCCACTGCTCCAAAACTGCAATAAAAAAGCCAGACTACATTTTGCAACTGCACATGGGGACAAAGATCGTACTTTTTGGAGAAATGTCCTCTGTTCTGATGAAACAAAAATAGAACTGTTTGGTCGTAATGACCATTGTTATGTTTGGAGGAAAAATGGGTAGGCTTGCAAGCCGAAGAACACCATCTCAACCATGAAGCACGGGGGTGGCAGCATCATGTTGTGGGGATGTTTTGCTGCAGGAGGGACTGGTACACTTCACAAACTAGATGGCATCATGAGGAAAGAAAATTATGTGAATATATTGAAGCAACATCTCAAGACATCAGTCAGGAAGTTAAAGCTTGGTCGCAAATGGGTCTTCCAAATGGACAATGACCCCAAGCATACTTCCAAAGTTGTGGCAAAATGGCTTAAGGACCACAAAGTCAAGGTATTGGAGTAGCCATCACAAAGCCCTGACCTCAATCCTATAGAAAATTTGTGGGCAGAACTGAAAAAGCATTAACAAGCAAGGAGGCCTACAAACCTGACTCGGTTACACCAGCTCTGTCAGGAGGAATGGGCCAAAATTCACCCAACTTATTGTGGGAGGCTTGTGGAAGGCTACCCAAAACATTTGAACAAAGTTAAGCAGTTTAAAGGCAATTCTACCAAATACTAATTGAATGTATGTAAACTTCTGACCCACTGGGAAAGAAAGAAAGAAATGCTGAAAAAAATAATTTTCTCTACTATTTTTCTGACATTTCACATTCTTAAAATAAAGTGGTCATCCTAACTGGCCTAAGACAGGGAATTTTTACTAGGATTAAATGTCAGGAATTGTGATAAACTGAGTTTAAATGTATTTGGCTAAGGCGTATGTAAACTTCCGACTTCAACTGTATACAGACTGAGTCACTCAATGCTTCAAACTGTCCAGCATCCAATGCAGTCTATAGGCTGTTTTTGTTTCATATTATGATCATTACAGAGGGCAATGCAGAGGCTCTCTGGGTGTGGTAGTCTATTGATTTTCGTGGTCATAAATGGAACTGTACATATTGGA
This sequence comes from Oncorhynchus masou masou, assembly GCF_036934945.1. Lineage (NCBI taxonomy): Eukaryota > Metazoa > Chordata > Actinopteri > Salmoniformes > Salmonidae > Oncorhynchus > Oncorhynchus masou. The sequence continues at coordinate 85,463,047 of NC_088223.1, read as the reverse complement.
AACGTGTTTATGGTAGGCTGGCATTGCTTAATTTATTATGTGGGTGGAATTTGATCCATAGTAATGTATTGTGCCATATCACAATGTGTTGCTGAACTCATGAGCGCCATGATTTTCCATGTTTGAAGCGGGTCTATAGGCCTACTTATTTGTCAAGACAGCTGTGCATGGCTGTATCTCATTGTAGGCTGTTTTGGTTTTTGGGTCTCCATTCACTTTTTGTTTACTGTGCTTGTTAACTGTTAATGTAATTTGCCATAATATATATTTTGCCTTTATCGATCTGATATTTTGTTTACTAGGCCTATTAGTATCGATCTGCTGTTTTGTTCTGTTCTCATTCATGTCGGTGTTCTAAGCCAAACTGCTATTCAGTATTTTTGATTGCATGCATGAATCACCAGGCTATTACTTTCAGCATTTAGTTTGCATTATTTTGGTAAGGCATCTGTGTGTACGGCAGCATTCACAAAGGCTGTTTGTACTATGTGAATTACCCTATCTATCTTGTAGCATATATTAGTTACCAAAACGGCCTCACTTTAGTGTGTAGGGCGCTGTCCATTGTGCTGATACAGTGCAGCGGAGATAGGCTGCATATTTTGCGATTGCATGTGGATTCATGCATGGTCTCAGACGCTAAGGCTTTTTGATGAAACCTATGTACTTTCAGTTTGCTAGATCTCCTCAGGAATAACCACAGTCAGCAGGTATTATCACATTGTTAAGGGGGAGGGTCAACTGTGCGTAATGCTTTGGATTAGTAGAATTCCCGCTGTTCTGTAAGCGTCTGGTAGACAGATAAGATCATTCCAGGATGCTGCTCATTCTATCGGTTCTTGGTGATTGGCAGGCAGTCTATAAAGCAACCTGTCCCCTGAGGTTGGAAACATTAGAAGGAGCTGTTTTCACCTCGGCATTTTGTAAGAGCTGTTCACTCTACCGCACGTTCACGCTGGCTGTTGCCCTTGTAGTAATAACTCTGTAAAGGCATGAAATGTCACGTATGAATAATGTAATATTAGTCTTGTGTGTATAGAGATGGAAGACGTAGGTGGCATGCTGTCCTGCATTTAATAGGAATGCTTTAGATCCAGCTGGCATGTCAGATGTTTGTTCTTAGAGGTCCACCATGATGAAGAAAGTCAAGCAAAGTAGTTTTTTGCTCATTGTCAAGCTTCTTTGATGTAGGACTTTCTGTCATGTAGATTTAATGATTTATTTGATGAAGAATATATTATTTCTGGCATCGTTTAGGAGTACTACATCCAACCAACCACTTGAGGGAGACATCATCCAGACAATAAATACCAGGCCGTCCTTTTTCAACACTATCCATAAATCTTAACTTGTTTTGCCAAAAATGTTATCAATCACACATTTGACTCTCTAGGGGCCTTCTCATTGAACTTAGTGCTGCTCCATTAGCCATATGAGCCAGGGGGCACGCTCCGTTTAGGGGCTGATGGAGATCATGACTGGTGACACATTTAGCCAATTTTCCCTCAGTGAAGCAAATGTAAATGTTGCCTGGGGCGAGGCTTAGACATTTGCTTCACTCACTAACTCTGGAAAATATGTCATCAAAATGGTTTGTCATTGTATCATTAATTCGTTTTTTTTTTCAATGACTGACTTCTCCTTTCCTGGGGAGGGAATACAGTGGGGAAAATACTCAGACCCCTTGACTTTTTCCTCATTTTTGTTACGTTACGGCCTTAACATCAATTTTAAGGCTGTAATGTAACAACGTGGAAAAAGTCAAGGGGTCTGAGTACTTTCCCAATGCACTGTATAATAATCATCATCTCTCACTGCTGCAAACTGTCCCTAAAAGACACGCTGTACATCTTGGATTATAGAAGCCATTGCTTGTAGTATCATCAACACTGTCCTGTTCCCTATAACATCCAGCTGGCAGTGTACAGTACAGTCTGGATGACTGGAGGCTATGAATAGGTTGTGGCTGAATGTGTGGAACTCTGCTTTGGGACAATAGAGATAAGATGGTTGTTCTGTACACAGATAAATAATTTACTCAATGTTATAGTAGAGAAGGACATGTTTCTCTTTCTCTATGAGAAGGAATGTTTCTCTAATATGGTTATTTTTCGCTTCAAAATGCTGATTACTTCCAGGGAGTGTTTACATTTCCCTCTAGCCACCAGTCTATGTATATTATTGAAGTTGCAATCAGACTCAATTCTACCAATGACCTCAATCATTTATTGTGAAGATCAACATAACAAACAGGGGCTATCTACCCGCAGATTACATTTCAGTATTTTTTGTTGTTGATTTTTCATGTCATTTTACATTATCCACTCTAGAGTTGATTTCTTAGCCCTCATTGCCACACCATGGCTGTAAAATAGATGCTGATCGGAAGGACTTCTTCTGCGGAGGAGTGTGTGGGAGAGAGTGCAGTACATCACTCCTCTAATGGATGGCAGTGTTGGTGCACAGAAACCTTGTCCTATGGTATTCATCATTATTATCACCACTGAGGACATCTCTAAGCAACAGCATATTATATAATGATATCATAACTGATGCAGAGGTGCATCAGTGAGGAACTTCTGAGACGCCAAACCATCACTTTAGTCGCTGCCCAGCTCTGCCAGTGTGGGTAAACAGTAACTCACACTGAAAGTATTTTGGAGACTTCTAAGTGCTACCTTTTTACTCCACAAGCTTATTGAATTAGTCCACTCCCCCTTTTCGGTTATGTCATGGTAATTGGAGTCGATGGAGCTTGGACATTTAGATGTTTAGGTACTAAATCACTTGCTACAGTGACGCAGTGGTGCTATGGGTGGATCCATTTTCAGAGCAATCGCATGATGTGATTTAAGCAAAGGTATGTGTCCAACTTCAAAATCAACTGGCTCTGTCCTTACAAGCCTTTCTCAGTACTTTTTTGTGCAATCTTCATCTCTGTAATATAAACATGTCAAGGAGATTTATGGATGATGAAAAACATAACGTTATAACTATAACCACTGTTCCCTGAAGGAGGGAAACGAGGTAGAACATGGGGATTTCTCTCACGACTTAGGTTGAAGTATTTCAATTTACACCTGACAAGGCCAATGAAATCTCTTCAATGCCACTTTTCTCCAAGCCCAGGTGAAGGGGGCAAACAAGTGTTTACCCTTCAGGGAACAGTAGTTCTAGTCATGACGCTACGTTCCCTTTCAGTCAGTCAACTTCGACAAAACATACTATGGGGAAATAAAGTCACTCCCCAAGCTGACCCCAAAGGATACTAAATGAAAGGGCCCATGACAGACCACCCAGACCTGACCTGCAAGAAGCAGCAATCTGGGTATTGCGCACAACACTGTGTGCTGCCTTGTGACTCTCCCATATCCCAGCTGTAAGCACACTAGAAGCAGTGACATCCAAGCATAAATCCTCACAAAACTGTGTGGTGATGCCCAACTTTAAATAACGCCCAAGGCGCTGACAGACGCATGGTGGAGTGGGAGAGTACACAGCTGGGCTCGAAGGCGTGGCTTCCAGCGAGGTGCGAATTTCATTGTCCTTGTCAGGTGGGATTTTAGGTCCGACAACCAAAGTCCAGCAAGAGTGCGACTTCCCTTACATAGTATGTTGTACTGAAGTTGACTGACTGGTAGGGAACACAATGATTATAGTACCCTGTAAATGAAGGGAGGCATAGGCTCCCGAGTGGCGCAGCGGGTTTAAGGCACTGCATCTCATTGCAAGAGGCATCACTACAGCCCCTGGTTCAACTCCAGGCTTTATCACATCTGGCCGTGATAGGGCAGCGCACAATTGGCCCAGCATTGTCCGTGTTTGGCCCGGGTAGGGCGTCATTGTAAATAAGAATTTGTTTTCTAACTGACTTGCTTAGTTAAAAAATAAAATAATAATGATTCATTCTGATAGTTTGTGCTGGAAAAGATGGCAGGAAGACAAAATATGAAGTTAACAATGTTACTCCAATGAATATGCTAATCTTTCACATCTAAGCTCTTGAAAAGCTACCACGTAACTGTTGTTTTCTCTCTCCGACTCAAAATGAATTACAATATGCCTGAACAGTATGTACAGTACATGTTCTAAATTAAACCATTTCTTTCTTTACATACCAATTGAACCAACATTGTTGCTTAGTTCCAATAACCTTGAAAACAGATCCTTTGTGTGGATGATGTCATCAGCTTTCTGAGACAAAGCTGGGGTCACAATAAACCACGCAGCTATGTGGGAGGTGACCAAGGTGTCAGAACTGAACCCAAAACATTTTTTTAACATGAATAGCTAGTCTCCATATGAAGCAGTCTCTGAAATAGGAATGCCTCCCTTGTTACTCCCACCTTATAATTAGGCTACAGCTGTCATCATAATTTCTCATCTCTGTGGATGGAGTAGAGCAACACAGTCCTCATCATTGCAGTACCTGCCTGCAAGGTGCTCATTAATGATCTGATGGACTCTGATGTTGTAAAGGGTTTATTTAGATAACCCTGTTTACTCTGCTAGCTCAAATAGTTGTTTTTCATCATTTCCTGAAATTAGGACATTTTTTTGTGGTGGTGGGCTGAAATGCTGCTGGTTGCCGCACTTGAACAGTGACTTGTCACAGACAGCCAGACACAGGGATCATGTTGAATAGAGAGCTTGATGTTTAAATTGCCATGCAGAATTTATTTTGGGAAGTTGGATAAACAATTTCAATGTCATTGTCACACTGGAAGTATTGACAGAGTTTCAGCAGTGTCATCTGCAAGGTTGATTGTGGAGGATGAGAGGGTTCATTTGGAATCCTGGTGATGGATCCCTACAAGGCTGATTAGGAACTGATGAAAACTATCCAGGACAGATCATACACCGGCACTAATCTCCAGCCATCCACCGCTAATGCGATTCAGTCGTGTTTGTCTTGGCTGGGGAGAACCTCCACACAGAGCCTGTTTTAGGGTAAGGCTGGCCAGTAGTGTGCTAGGTAGCAGCCGGCTAACATAGATCAAATCATACATGTGTTTGATGAATGCAAATGTGCATGCACATTACAGAGCGCTGTCCATGTGGATGTGTTAGCTATTGTGAGGTCAGAATGATTTGACGCATACCATAAAGGCAGTTTTACGGTGGTTTCAGATGCCACAGCTGCTTGAAGAGGCAGACAGGTTTGGGTTTTTTACGTGCGGAAGAAACCTTTTTGCCTTGTCTAGCTTGGCTAGATACCCAACCACAGCCAAGTCTCATGAGAATTGTTTAAGTGGTATAACCTTTGGTGCTGGTGCTGTACAAACGCAACAAAATTTACAGCAGTATTCATTTTCCCCATTACATTTTCTTTCATGTTGCATGACACATGCTGGATGAATGACAAGCATTGAATACATTGCAACATTCCAATGCATAAGCTGTTAAGTGTGTTGTGTATGGATGGATGCATGTGTTACTAAATGTAATGTGTTCTACTTGAAATAGATTGCAATAGCTCTATTCTGTCAATATATTTGTCAATAAACTGGTATTCTATATTCATGCACGTGCAGAACTGTTGAGCTGTTAATGATTGGGGAGGGGGGGGCAATTAGGTTGCCATATACAAACAAACCTGTCTGGTTAGATTCGGGTCCCGGTGGCCCTCTGTTATTGGTGCAGACGTTGTAAGGGGGATTTTTAGTTGAGCCAGGTAAACTGTAGGCGGGAATGACACAGCGGGTCACATGGCTCACCCCAGGGGAGGAAAACACTTTGATCTCACTTTGATCTCCAATGCCTGCGTCCGTAATGGGTCCGCGGTCAAACGACCACCCCTCATCACTGTCAAACCAGTTCCTAAAACACTTCCGCGAGCAGGCCTTTCTAGTCATCCTGACCTGGGTATCCTGGAAGGATATTGACCTCATCCGTCAGTAGAGGATGCCTGATTGCTCTTTAAAAGTGCTTTCCTCACCATCTTAAATAAGCATGCCCCATTCAAAAAATGTAGAACTAAGAACAGATATAGCCCTTTCTTCACCCCAGACTTGACTGCCCTTGACCAGCACAAAAACGTCCTGTGGCGTTCTGCATTAGCATCGAATAGCCCCCACGATATTGAACTTTTCAGGGAAGTCAGGAACCAATATACACATTCAGTTAGGAAAGCTAAGGCTAGCGCTTTCAAACAGAAAGTTGCATCCTGTACCACAAACTCCAAAAAGTTCTGGGACACTGTAAAGTCCATGGAGAATAACAGCACCTCCTCCCAGCTGCCCACTGCACTGAGGCTAGGAAACACTGTCACCACCGATAAATCTACGGTAATCAATCATTTCAATAAGCATCTTTCTACGGCTGGCCATGCTTTCCACCTGGCTACCCCTAACAATAGCTCTGCAGCAACTTGCCCCCCCCCTCTTGGAAAGCTGTCGCGGTCATCCCCCTCTCCAAAGAGGGAGACACTCTAGACCCAAACTGTTGTAGACCTATATCTATCCTGCCCTGCCTTTCTTAAATCTTCGAAAGCCAAGTTAACAAACAGATCACCGACCATTTCAAATCCCACCGTACCTTCTCCGCTATGCAATCTGGTTTCCGAGCTGGTCATGGGTGCACCTCAGCCACGCTCAAGATCCTAAACGATATCATAACCTCCATCGATTTAAAGACAGTACTGTGCAGCCGTCTTCATCAACCTGGCCAAAGCTTTCGACTCTGTCAATCACCGCATTCTTATTGGCAGACTCAATAGCCTTGGTTTCTCAATTGACTGCCTCGCCTGGTTCACCAACTACTTCTCAGATAGGGTTCAGTGTATCAAATGGGAGGGCCTATTGTCCGGATCTCTGGCAGTCTCTATGGGGGTGCCACAGGGTTCAATTCTTGGGCCGATTATTTTCTCTGTATATATCAATATCGCTCTCGCTGCTGGTGATTCTCTGATCCACCTCTACTCAGACGACACCATTCTGTATACATCTGGCCCTACTTTGGACACTGTGTTAACAAACCTCCAAATGAGCTTAAATGCCATACAACACTCCTTCCGTGGCCTCCAACTGCTTTTAAATACTAGTAAAACTAAATGCATGCTCTTCAATCAATTGCTGCCCGCACCCCCACGCCCGACTAGCATCACTACTCTGGACGGTTCTGACTTAGAATATGTGGACAACTACAAAGGCCTTGGTGTCTGGTTAGACTGTATACTCTCCTTCCAGACTCACAATAAGCATCTCCTTCGACGATATAATTTACAAAATAGGCTCCGCCTTTCCTTCCAGTTCTCTGCTGCCAATGACGAGAACGAATTGCAAAAATCACTGAAGCTGGAGACCTCTCTAACTTTAAGCATCAGCTGTCAGAGCAGCTTACTGATCACTGTACTTGTACACTGCCAATCTGTAAATAGCACACCCAACTACCTCATCCCCATATTGTTATTTATCTTCTTGCTCTTTTGCACCCCAGTATCTCTACTTGCACATCATCATCTGCACATCTATCACTCCAGTGTTAATGCTAAATTGTAATTATTTCACCTCACACACTGTACATAGATTTTTCTATTGTGTTATTGACTGTACGTTTGTTTATGTGTTGTTGTTGTGGTCTCACTGCTTTGCTTTATCTTGGTCAGGTCGCAGTTGTAAATGAGAACTTGTTCTCAACTGGCCTACTGGCCTATGAATGGCACGACAATGGGCCTCAGGATCTCATCGTGGTATCTCTGTGCATTCAAATTTCCATTGGCAATTGCAGCTGTGTTCATTGTCTCTATTGTATTATGACACCCCAACTTATGCCTGCCTATACCATAACCCCACTGCCACTATGGGTCACTCGGTTTGTCACGTTAACATCAGCAAACCGCTCACCCACACAGCGCCATACACGCAGTCTGCCATCTATCCGTGAAGTCTGTTACGACGCCGAACTGCAGTGAGGTCAAGATCCCGGTGAGCACACAGATGAGCTTCCCTGATACGGTTTCTGACAGTTTGTTCAGAAATTCTTCTGTTTTACAATCCCACAGTTTCATTAGCTGCCCGGGTGGCTGGTCTCAGACGATCCCGCGGGTGGAAAAGCCGAATATGGAGGTCCTGGGCCTCAAACCTTGAGACATCTGTGACTTTGTGTTGTGTGACAAAACTGCACATGTTAGAGTAGCCTTTTATTGTCCCCCAGCACAAGGTGCACCTGTGCAATGATCATGCTGTTTAATAATCTTCTAGATATGTCACACCTATCAGGGGGATGGATTAGCATGGCAAAAGGAGAAATGCTCACTAACAGGGATGTAAACATATTTGTTCACAACATTTGAGAGAAATAAGCTTTTTATGCATATGGACATTTTCTAGGATCTTTTACTTCAGCTCATGAAACATGGGACCAACACTTTACATTTTATTTATATATATATATAGTTTTTATAATATTTGCATTAAGTTTAAACAATTATTCCTGCACAATGTTATAATAAACAATTGAACAATAATTCATCCTCATCTCCCCTCTCTATTATTATATTATAATGCACGTGATCTGAAGGCCAAGCGATCTAAATAAATGACATCATATTTTTGTTGCAGCGATGGCAACAATTTCGCAGTGGTGGCTATAGGGGAAACACTTGAGTACATTCTGTATGCATTATTCATGATTTGGGGCTAAATTGCCTCTCATGTCAATGCAAACAGTGAAAATGTTTCCTGCTTGCATTTTCTTTGATGATTTATTTAGCTGTAGCTGGGGTTTATGCACATTTAGAAATCATCTGACATATGAAATCCTTGAAAATGGGGGTTGTAAAAGTGAAGATGGTGTGTGGGCATCCACAGCCTTGATGCTCCTAGTACTCTGAACATGTTAACACACTACATTCAATCCAATATGAGCTTCCAAGCCATTTCAATCTGCCAAACTCTTCATTTTTCATATGCTCTGACAAAATGAACTGAACTCGTTGCCATTTGTCGGGGTTGTCATAATAAAACGGACGAGTCAGTGTGACCAGAGATATTAGTTTGGGGGTTTGATGTCCAGGTGTTATGTTTTTATTTGCTCTGCATGGAACCATTGCAGTTGGTAGTATTGGATGAAAATAGCCTTTTAAATAAAAGAGGTACTGGCAGCATTGAGCCTGTCTGACTTGCATGTCATCGTCACTCACTGGGCGCAAAATGGTTGAATCAACGTTTTTTCCACATAATTTCAATGAAATTACGTTGAACCAACGTGGAATAGACGTTGAATTGACATCTGTGCCCAGTGGGCAGTGTTCCTTATTCAAGACACCTACAGAGCCTGCGTCTGACTGGCATGTAATCATCAGTGTTCCCTACCGAGCCAACCACATTATTCCCCCGCTTCTGGTTGTCAGTGCTCAGAAAGCGTCTGGCACTGCACATCGTCCTTTTTACAGCCAGAGATGGTCCACTGCAATTTTAGTCCCATCTCCATGGCCCTTAAGTGGCTGCTGAGAAGCACAGGTATTTCTGGAAAGTGATCTATCTAAGTGATCTAGTATTTGTGTTGACAGAATATGTCACTATCCTTTCAAATGGAAACATGCTCAATAAGCAGTCAGATGAAACAGGTCATTCACTTATTTCAATGAGATGATTGAGCATGTTATAACTTCATATATGAGTTGCCAGCACTATTTAAATAGCATTTTCTTCCAGATGACTGTATTGGCGACTGTATTGTTCACTTGTCTTCTCAGATGTTTATATACTCACTATTGTCAATCTGTATTCAGCCGTGGTTTGTGTCTGGTGTGGAAATTCCATTTATTGTATTCAGCCGTGTTGTTTGTCACTGCAGTGATTTCTCCAATGATCTGATATAACTGTCGTTGGAAAAATATAATAGATATGACATGTACAGTATAGGACGTATCATCAAACAATAATGTTCATATTGTTGGTTCATTATTATTTTTTATGTAATAAAGAGGACAAACAATGAAAAAAAGCAATTTAAAAATAAACTGTGTACGTGGTCACCTCAAAATAAGAACTACATTTTCAACAATAAACCAACTAATAAAGGAATGTTACATTTGTAACATTTTCATATATTATGAAATCTCATAGTTTTTAGCTCCCATGTGACACAACCAAGCACGTATTGCTTGCCATGTTATGTATGAAAAACCATAACGCCCAAAAATAAATAGAAGGTGCAGCGTGTGTAGAGTTCCACATCTTTATTACAGTGAAAACTTCAACCAAAAAACAATAAACCAACAATGAAAACATCAGTGGTGCAACAAGCACAAACACAATATCCCACAAAGTAGGTGGGAGAAAGGGCTTCCTAAATATGATCCATAATTATCAGCTGCCTCTAATTGGGAACTATACAACCCAGCCACATAGATGATCAATGACTAGAACACCCCCCTAGTCACACTCTGATCTAAACACCATAGTGAACCAAGGCCTCTCTTGGATGGTCAGGGTGTGGACTGGGCATCAGTACCCCTGCCTTGGAAAGGTGCCTGGACTCTGGCCGAGGAAAATCTGAAACCAAATGGGGAGGGTAGGGGGGTGACTGGAGTGTGGACGGCTCCGGTGTGGGTCGACTGGCGCCCTGGACTGGGGACCACGAGGATCCGGCCATGGAGCTGGGTTGGACGCCGTGCCTGGACTGGGCACATGCGCATGGAAGGGGAGGTTCCGTGCCATGGAGACTGGGTTGGGAGCCTGGACACCGTGCCTGGACTGGGGACCGGCGCAGAGGAAGACTCCTGCCTTGGAGTGGGACTGGACACCGTGCCTGGACTGGGGACCGGCGCAGAGGAAGGCTCCTGCCTAGGAGCAGGACTGGGGAGGCACACTGGAGGCCTGGTGCGTGGACCCGGCACAGGTGGCACTGGACTGGTGACACGCACTTCAGGGTGAGTGCGGGGAGCTTGCACAGGACGTAAAGGAATATGGAGGCGCACTGGAGGCCTGGTGCGTGGAGCCGGCACAGACTTCACCAGACTGCTGACAGTCTCTTCAGGTCGAATGTTGAGCAGAACACACCTGCACAACATCTCTCTCCTCTCTCTCTCTCCCAACTTCTCCATCGCCTCCCTGACGGTCTCTGGCTCTTCAGGGCGAGTGCGAGGAGCTGGCACAGATGGCACTGGACTGATGACCTTCTCTTCAGCACGCCTGCGCTGCAGCATACTCTTCGCTAACTCCTCTCTCCAGTATCCCTCATTGCACTCCTCCATCGACTCCCATTCGGGCTCTGGCACTCTCCCCTGCTCATCCAGCCACTCCATGTTCCCCCCCAGACATCTTGGGGTTTCTGTGGCCGCGGCCCCTGGCGTCGTCGCTGTCCTTCCCGATTACTTTGCGACTCCCGCAAAGGAAGGGTCTCGCACCTCCCATTATCTCTTCCCAGGTCCAACTCACTTTTCCCTCCGTTGTACGCTGCTTGGTCCTTTTGTGGTGGGATATTCTGTCACAATTGTTGTAATGGACGGACCAAGGTGCAGCGTGTGTAGAGTTCCACATCTTTATTACGGTGAAAACTTCAACCAAAAAACAATAAACCAACAACAAACACGTGACATCAGTGGTGCAACAACCACAAACACAACCACAATATCCCACAAAGAAGGTGGGAGAAAGGGCTTCCTAAATATTATCCCCAATTAGAGGCAATGATTACCAGCTGCCTGTAATTGGGAACCATACAACCCAGTCACATAGAAAATCAATGACTAGAACACCCCCCTAGTCACGCTCTGACCTAAACACCATAGAGAACCGAGGGCTCTCTATGGTCGGGGCGCGACACACCGCCTCTCCATTCCAGAAGCCATTGTATTCAGGAACGTATAGTGGTGTCGGTTATGGATACAGACAATACAGCCCATCTTTAAGGACCTCTTAGGGCTCGGATCCCGCTAGCGGGATAAAAATCGACAACATCTGGTGAAGCTGGAGCGCACCAAATTCAAATGACAAAATTGTAATGTTAAACATTCATGAACATACAAGTGTCTTACATCATTTAAAAGCTTAACTTCTTGTTAACTTCTTTGGGATATGTGGGACCTCGACAACAGCCAGTAATATTGCAGGGCGCCAAATTCAAAATAACAGAAATCTCATAATTAAAATTCCTCGAACATACAAGTATTATTCACCATTTTAAAGATAAACCTCTTGTTAATCCAACCACAGTGTCTGATTTCAAAAAGGCTTTACGGCAAAAGCAAACCATGCTATTATCTGAGGACAGCACCCATCAAACAAACACAGACCATCAGAATTCAACCCACCATGCACAACACAAACTCAGAAATAACATATAATGCATGCCTTACCTTTGAAGATATTCTTCTGTTGGCACTCCAATATGTCCATTAAACATCACAAATGGTCCTTTTGCTCGATTAATTCCGTCGTTATATCTCCAAAATGTTGATTTATTTGGCGCGTTTGATCCAGAAAAACACCGGTTCCAACTCGCGCCACATGCCTACAAAATTTCTCATAAATTACCTGGAATCTTTGTCCAAACATTTCAAACAAATTTCAAAAAACAACTTTAGGTATTATTATTAACGTAAATAATAAGATGGGATAAACAGCTTTCAATACTGTAGGAAAACAAAGTGTATTGTGCTTTCTGGTCACAAGTCTCTATCAAACAGTACACTTCCCTCGAGCCTCGTTCTGGACAGCCTTACTTCTTTATTACACAAAGGAAAAACATCAACCAATTTATAAAGACTATTGACATGCAGTGGAATCGATAAGAACTGCAAGCAAGTGCCTTAGAAATCTAGGTTCCCAAAGAAAAACCATTGAAAAGAGAGTGACCTCAAAAAACAAATTTCCTGGTTGGTTTGTCCTCGGGGTTTCGCCAGCCAAATAAGTTCTGTTATACTCACGTCATTCAAACAGTTTTAGAAACTTCAGAGTGTTTTCTATATGAATATCCTAGTGTCTGGGCCTGAGAAACAGGCAGTTTAATTTGGGCACGCTTTTCATCCAGACGTGAAAATACTGCCCCCTATCCCAATTAACTTCTTATGGCTGCAGGGGCAGTATTGAGTAGCTTGGATGAAATGGTGCCCAGAGTAAACGGCCAGCTCCTCAGTCGCTAATATATGCATATTATTATTAGTAGTATTGGATAGAAAACAATCTAAAGTTTCCAAAACTGTCAAAATATTGTCTGTGAGTATAACAGAACTGATATTGCAGGCAAAACCCTGAGGAAAATCAAACCAGGAAATGGCTTCTATTTTGAAAACTCCATGTTCCATAGCCTGCCTTTGCTCCATTTAAAGGGATATCAACCAGATTCCTTTCCCTATCGCTTCCTCAAGGTGTCAACAGACTTCAGACATAGTTTCAGGCTTTTATTTTGAAAAAGGAGCCAGAAAGATAACATCGCGTCAGGTGTTCGCATGAGTTTTGCTCGCACAACAGAGTTTGGGCAGCCATTGCCTTTCCCTCTCCTACTGAAAAATACAGTTGCAGTTGATATATTATCGATTATATATTTTAAAAACAACCTGAGGATTGATTATAAAAAACGTTTGACATGTTTCTGTGGACATTACGGAAACTATTTGGAATTTGTCTGCGTTGTCGTGATCACTCTTTCCTGTGGATTTCTGAATATAACGCGCCAAACAAACAGAGGTATTTTGGATATAAAAAATAATCTTTATGGAACAAAAGGAACATTTATTATGTAACTGGGAGTCTTGTGAGTGAAAACATCCGAAGATCATCAAAGGTAAACAATGAATTTGATTGCTTTTCTGATTTTCGTGTCCAAGCTACTTGATGCTAAGTGTACATAATGTTTTGTCGAGCAATCGATAAACTTATACAAACGCTTGGATTGCTTTCACTGTAAAGCATATTTTCAAAATCTGACACGGCAGGTGGGTTAACAAAAGGCTAAGCCGTGTTTTCCTATATTGCACTTGTCATTTCATGAATATAAATATGTTTAGTAATATTGTTTGAATGTGGCGCTATGCAATTCAGCGGTTGTTGATGACAATTATCCTGTTAACGGGATTGCAGCCATAACAAGTTAATCCAAATGCGTTGCCAGATTTCAAAAAGGCTTTATGGCAAAAGCATACCATGCAATTATCTGAGGACAGTGCCCCACATTAAAATACTTTTTCAACCAGCACCGGCTTCACAAAAATCACAAATAGTGATAAAATAAATCACTTACCTTTGATGATCTTCCTCTGTTTGCAATCGCAAGGTTCCCAGCTACACAATTAATTTTTGTTTTGTTCTATCCAAAAAGTCTGTTTAGTTGGTGCCATTGATGTCAGTAATCCACTCCTTCAACATGCATACAAATGAATCCAAAAAGCAACCGGTAAACTTTGTCCAAACAAGTCAAACATTGTTTCTAATCAATCCTCAGTTACCCTAATATGTAAATAAATTATCATATTTCAGACGGAAAGAACGGTGTTCAATAGAAAAGGAAAATAACGAAGAGCGCACCCTCGTTCACACATGCCAAAAGTCTACATGTCCTGAGGAGAACACCTTGGATAAACTACAACTACTTGTTAGTTTTTCAAGAAACAAGCCTGAAACCCTTTCTAAAGACTGTTGACGTCTAGTGGAAGCCATAGGAACTGCAATCGGGGTCCTATTTTTTTGTATATCCCATAGGCTGGCATTGAAAAGGTCTGTGACCACAAAATAAAAATTCAGGATGGATTTTCCGCAGGTTCTTGCCTGCCATATCAGTTCTGTTATACTCACAGACATGATTCTAACAGTTTTAGAAACTTCAGTGTTTGCTACCAATTACAGTGGGGCAAAAAGTATTTAGTCAGCCACCAATTGTGCAAGTTCTCCCACTTAAAACGATGAGAGAGGCCTGTAATTTTCATCATAGGTACACTTCAACTATGACAGACAAAATTAGATTTTTTTTCTCCAGAAAATCACATTGTAGGATTTTTAATGAATTTATTTGCAAATTATGGTGGAAAATAAGTATTTGGTCACCTACAAACAAGCAAGATTTCTGGCTCTCGCAGACCTGTAACTTCTTCTTTAAGAGGCTCCTCTGTCCTCCACTCGTTACCTGTATTAATGGGATCTGTTTGAACTTGTTATCAGTATAAAAGACACCTGTCCACAACCTCAAACAGTCACACTCCAAACTCCACTATGGCCAAGACCAAAGAGCTGTCAAAGGACACCAGAAACAAAACTGTAGACCTGCACCAGGCTGGGAAGACTGAATCTGCAATAGGTAAGCAGCTTGGTTTGAAGAAATCAACTGTGGGAGCAATTATTAGGAAATGGAAGACATACAAGACCACTGATAATCTCCCTCGATCTGGGGCTCCACGCAAGATCTCACCCTGTGGGGTCGAAATTATCACAAGAACGGTGAGCAAAAATCCCAGAACCACACGGGGGGACCTAGTGAATGACCTGCAGAGAGCTGGGACCAAAGTAACAAAGTCTACCATCAGTAACACACTACGCCGCCAGGGACTCAAATCCTGCAGTGCCAGACGTGTCCCCCTGCTTAAGCCAGTACATGTCCTGGCCCATCTGAAGTTTGCTAGAGAGCATTTGGATGATCCAGAAGAAGATTGGGAGAATGTCATATGGTCAGATGAAACCAAAATATAACTTTTTGGTAAAAACTCAACTCGTCGTGTTTGGAGGACAAAGAATGCTGAGTTGTATCCAAAGAACACTATACCTACTGTGAAGCATGGGGGTGGAAACATCATGCTTTGGGGCTGTTTTTTGCAAAGGGACCAGGACGACTGATCCATGTAAAGGAAAGAATGAATGGGGCCATGTATCTTGAGATTTTGAGTGAAAACCTCCTTCCATCAACAAGGGCATTGAAGATGAAACGTGGCTGGATCTTTCAGCATGACAATGATCCCAAACACACCGCCCGGGCAACGAAGGAGTGTCTTCGTAAGAAGCATTTCAAGGTCCTGGAGTGGCCTAGCCAGTCTCCAGATCTCAATCCTATAGAAAATCTTTGGAGGGAGTTGAAAGTCTGTGTTGCCCAGCAACAGCCCCAAAACATCACTGCTCTAGAGGAGATCTGCATGGAGGAATGGGCCAAAATACCAGCAACAGTGTGTGAAAATCTTACAGAAAACTTACAGAAAATGTTTGACCTCTGTCATTGCCAACAAAGGGTATATAACAACGTATTGAGATAAACTTTTGTTATTGACCAAATACTTATTTTCCACCATAATTTGAAAAATAAATTCATTAAAAATCCTACAATGTGATTTTCTGGATTTTCTTTCTAATTTTTTCTGTCATAGTTGAAGTGTACCAATGATTACAATTACAGGCCTCTCTCATCTTTTTAAGTGGGAGAACTTGCACAATTGGTGGCTGACTCAATACTTTTTTGCCCCACTGTATATTCATATCCTAGCTTCTGGGCCTGAGTAACAGGTAGTTTACTTTGGGCACGTCAGTCATCCGGAAATTCAGGATACTGCCCCTAGCCCTTAATGTGTGTAATTAATGAGTGTCCATGTTATTATTTCTTTAAGAGAAATCGTAGCATTAGTTCGGGGCTTTAAGCACATCCCCTGAGTGAAGTCTCTCCACTAAAACAGAGAGAAGCAACCTCTACTCTACTCTCCCCTGACATTTTTATTTTCCCGCTATATCAATTAAGCATCATGCTGGATCTCCTGGCTCAGCCAGAGGTGGAGTGGTCAGATAGCCCAGCATTTCATATGATAACCACACAGGCTGTGCTGTGATATTGCAGTCTAACACAGAGCTCTGCCTG
Organism: Oncorhynchus masou masou; assembly: GCF_036934945.1. NCBI lineage: Eukaryota > Metazoa > Chordata > Actinopteri > Salmoniformes > Salmonidae > Oncorhynchus > Oncorhynchus masou. The sequence goes on along the minus strand of NC_088223.1, from coordinate 85,446,274 downwards.
GGAGATCAAAGTGGAGACTGCAGCACCTCGCAAGCCCAGGCAGACAGGCAGCACAGAGGCAGGCAGGAGGCAGGCTGCACAGAGGCAGGCAGGAGGGCTGCACAGAGGCAGGCAGCACAGAGGCAGGCAGGAGGGCTGCACAGAGGCAGCAAACAGAGCTTGAATCCCAAATGGTACCCTATTCCCATATAGTGCACTACGTTTGACCAGGGTCCATAGAGCTCTGGTAAAAAGTAATACACCATGTAGAGGTTCATTTAAGACGTAGACGGGTCCTGCTGATGGCTCTTTCAGCTCTTGGCCTGGTGTCTGCTGGAGCTTCCTTGAAGATGATCTGCCTGCCTGTCAGACATCAACACTAGCACCACTGGGTCTGAGATGCACTGGCCGGCAAACACAAACAGATAGCTGGGCGCAATTCCCCAGATGTTCCCTGGCCTTTGCCTGCCTGCCTGCATCCCTCTCTCACCCCTCCCCCATCACCACCCTCCTCCCCCCTCCAATACGGACACTGTGGTTATGGGAAAGAGACGTGGCTGAAATGGATATTAGGTCTCTCAGGTGATGTTTGTGGGAAGATGTGCTCTGAGTTCTTTGAACTGAGTTCTTTGAATCTCCAACAAAGTGTTCTTAGTACCCTTTTTAAGCATCTGAGGCCTCAAACCCTACTCTGTATGCTATTCTCACTCTATTCTCTACTCAGTAGTTTGTGACATAGTCATATTATCCACTGGGACTATTGAAAAGAAGACTTGCTCCTGAACTTTGGCGAGTAGTATTTGGGCTGGATGTGTCAATGTGCAGTTCATATATCCATAATCTATGAGCAGAATTACTGTTTTGCCTCAGCTGGCCATAAAATCCCTAGTTTGAAATTTTGCAATTTGAGTTTCAGCCAAACAGCTTCAGCCCTTCGACGTTTAAGTGACAGCTAGCAAGACACACACACAATAGAGCGAGAGAGAGAGAGAGCAATAACGTGGTGCACATATCTGCACATTTGTGACGTTGTATGCAGGTTTCGGGACCACTTTTGGCTCGTGGGCGCTGTTTTCAGAACTACTGGCTAAAAAGTATACAGAAGTACCAGAGAATCTCTTTAATAGAATGAGAATTAGATTTTAGTTGGAGGGAAGAATTTATTCCAGTGTTTCCACAGTTCTTTGTCAAAAACACATTATTACCTCAGAGGGCAACATAATGGACCAGTGCTTTATTACATAAACAGAGGGGGGGAAAAGGCCTATCATGTGTTTGTACGATATGCTAAATAAATGAAATTATGACTCCTGACCACTCAACACCTGACGGCTTAACAGTAGGGACCTACCTATATAAAAAAAACGGGTTTCCGTTGCAAAACATTTTCCTACGGTGTGTACTAATGAATACACCCCACGGGCAATTCCATGGTAACAGATTGATGCTGAGACTCAGATTTTTCACTTTAAAATGTATGCCAAACCAAAGTCAGTGATTGCAAAGTTAAACAAAGCGTACAACTCTATGCACAATGACTACTTTTATAAATGTCCACTGAGCATTTTACAAAAACACATTTACTTGGATAACAGTTCAGATGCAAAGTTTGGTACATAATGACAGTTTGTGCTGTTTGTACTGTCATTTGTTACCAAGCAATTCATCTGCACTGTTCCTCAAGTAAATTGAGAGATTGTGACTATAAGGTTATATCTGCAAAAAGATGATTCTGAGATAATTGGCCGAAACCTCATTGGTTTGAACGGTGTCAGCAATTTTTATATTGTATTTCTTTGACATTAACAACATGAATTGGGTTATTTAGAGTACTATATAGGTAGAGAACATTGAACAGAACAAGCCTATGACAATAACAACATTTTGGCAAAAATACAGATAGTCCCAAGATCTTGTAATATGCTTTTGTAACATTTCCTGAGTAAATTGTTAAAAGTAGACATTTTGCATATAGGTTATATGGTTTGTTTAACCTTGAAATCAAGGGTTATTGTTTGACACATTTTAAAGTGACGAATCTGAGTCTCTGCATCCTTCTGTTACCATGGAATTATGTGTCTCTGAAGCCGTTTAGAAATACAAACGGTTTATATGCTCTGAATAGCATTTAGACAGTTAAGTCAAGGTTCTCTCTTCCAGTAGGCTACAAATCCATTTAACCAAATTAAAGATGGAATTACATTTGTAAAGAAAGGTAATTGACTGTTGTGTAATTAAAACCAAGACAAATGATCTTGTCTGCTTCACCATTCAGTATTTGCAATATTTAGCTTTTAATCCATCCATTTGTAAACTAATTAAGACCTTTCATGAATGTAAGAGTACAAGGGTTCATAGCTCCTTGCTTGTGATTGGCAGGCCCACATCAAGTGTAGGGGTACTAGAGCTGAAGTTCAGGGGTAGACCTGGTTTGTAGGAGTACTGGAGCTGAAGTGTAGGGGTAGAACTGGTTTGTAGGGGTACTAGAGCTGAAGTTCAGTTCCTGGTTTGTATGGATGTTGAGACGTGGGCCCTGGGGAAGACCTGTTTTCTATGAGTATGCCCATGGATTTACCTGGTTTATATGAGTAATGGGGTGTAGGGATACACACGGCTCATACAGGTAATGGGTCTGGATGGACGTCTATTGCCCATTTAAACCCTTTCATGGTAGGAAAAAAGTGAATGAGGTTGAGGCACATGTGTTATATCACTGTACTATGATTTAAAACATTTTTTATATATATACAGGTCAGAGGTCACGGGACCAAGATACGCAAATAACAGAGTTGGGATGTTCAGTAAATAGCTGGAAATAGATGAGTACTGTTGGTGACTTGGGGAATACAGGCCTAAGGAAAGTGGGTTACAGGGCTGAGACAGGTAAGTATAGGGATGAGGTGTATTGGAAAAGGAACTGGGGTCTATTGGTAGCAAATAGGGCATTTAGGGCTAGGATATGGGTGTATCGGTACTTGATTGTATCAATATTAGGATATTTGCATGTGGGTGTTAGGGTTAGGGTATACAGAGCTGGGGTGTGTGTGTAAGTGGGCAGAGGTACACTACATGACCAAAAGTATGTGGACACCTGCTCGTCGATCATCTCATTCCAAAATCATGGGCATTAATATGGAGTTGGTCCCCCCTTTGCTGCTTTAACAGCCTCCACTCTTCTGGGAAGGCTTTCTACTAGATGTTGGAACATTGCTGCTGGGACTTGCTTCCATTCAGCCACGGGCATTAGTGAGGTTGGGCACTGATGTTGGGTGATTAGGCCTGGCTCACAGTCTGCGTTACATTTCATCCCAAAAATGTTCGATGGGGTTGAGGTCAGGGCTCTGTGCAGGCCAGTCGAGTTCTTCCACACCGATCTCGACAAACCATTTCTGTATGGATTTCGCTGTCACGCCTGCTCCCGGTCCCCCTCCCTGGCGCTCGAAGGCGAAAGCTCCCCAGCATTGCTCACTCCTGCCACCATCATTACGCACACCTGCCGTCCCCCCCGTCCAGGCATCAGTGACTATCGGACTCACCTGGACTCAATCACTTCTGTCATTACCTCCCCTATATCTGTCTGTTTCCCCACTCTGTTCCCCGCTTCAGTAGTAATGTTAATTTGTGTTTGTATACGTGTTTTTTACGAGCTATTTTTATGTGCTACGCGCTTTAGCACTCGGCAGTCCCATTCTGTGAGCTTGTGAGGCCTACCACTTTGCGGCTACAGTTGACCGGGGCAGCTCTAGCAGGGCAGAAATTTGACGAACTGACTTGTTGGAAATGTGGCATCCTATGACGGTGCCACGTTGAAAGTCACTGAGCTCTTCAGTAAGGCTATTCTACTGCCAATGTTTGTCTATGGAGATTGCATGGCTGTATACTCGATTTAATACACCTGTCAGCAATTGGTGAAATAGCCGAATCCACAAATTTGAAGGGGTGTCCACATACTTTTGTTTATTCAGTGTTTATATACATATTGGGGCTGAGGAATGGGGATAAATGTCTGTTAATTGTATTATAGGCAGAGCATGTTGCCATAAAACATGCTTTTTGCATACTTTTCACCCCCAAATTTGCAATATGGAGGTTTACTAATGAGCATAATATTTGCATAGTGGCCTGTTTGGGAAAAAGTGGAAACAAATGGGTCAAGATTGTGATAGATTCACAACACATTGATGGGCTCGACCAAATTGGCTTATTTTCACCTAATGTCTTAATGGTGTCTATTATACTGCCAGGGCCAATGGGGTGTAGAATGCAGTCTAAAGTGCCCCTCTCTTGATCCATAAAACAAGCAGAGTCTAACTGCAGGGCCGAGCAGTGAGGATCAGGGAGGAGAGTCTCCTATCGCTGAGTGCTTTTAAATGGGCCCGCTAACGTTGCATTCAGCTAACGAGCCAGGGGAGTGGGACGGCGAGTGGCTGGCCAGGTGAGAGGGGCGGCCGCGTCGGGGAGAGGGCAGCGGTGGGCAACAGCAATTACTGTGCCGGACCTGCGGGTGGTGGGAGCGCAGACTAATTAGGAGGTCACCTGTTGGGCATGTCCTAAACCATTACCTCCCAGCACGGCACCACTGTGCCACCGAGCTCTAATCATGGCTGCGGGCCCAGCAGATGGCGGCATGGGGGAGGGAGGGAGTGGGGGAGGAAGGGGAGAGAGAGGGCAAACGTGGGATCTATTTTGTTTACCACCTGACTGTAATTGTGATGCTGATGTGAGCTGGCGGCGACTGCTTGTACATGTATGCTAATAAGAGACAGCGTTTTGACATGCTTACGTCTTTACGTCTGACTGACCTGGAAAACAACCTTCACTGGAATGGTTTCTGCTTCGGATTGCATTGGAATTCCTACTGTCGCCCATCAGCTGCATATTGGGTGATATTTGCAATCATCTAATGAAATGTATTTCAGTATTTAATGTTCTGTGCTAAAGCCTCTCAAAACTTGTGTTGGTGCATGATTGGCTTCACTCCCATATTCTCTGATGAATCTTGTTGTATTGAATTCCTGTTAGGCTAACAATAGCTACAGTTGAAGTCGGAAGTTTACATACACCTTAGCCAAATACATTTACACTCAGTTTATCACAATTCCTGACATTTAATCCAAGTAACAATTCCCAGTCTTATGTCAATTAGGACCACTTTATTTTAAGAATGTGAAATGTCCGAATAGTAGTAGAGAGAATAATTTATTTCAGCTTTTATTTATTTCATCACATTCCCAGTGGGTCAGAAGTTCACATACAATCAATTAGTATTTGGTATCATTGCCTTTAAATTGCTTAACTTGGGTCATTCGGTTCAGGTAGCCTTCCACAAGCTTCCCACGATAAGTTGGGTGAATTTTGGCCCATTCCTCCTGACAGAGCTGGTGTAACTGAGTCAGGTTTGTAGGCCTCCTTGCTCGCACACGCTTTTTCAGTTCTGCCCACAAATTTTCTATAGGATTGAGGTCAGGGCTTTGTGATGGCCACTCCAATACCTTGATTTTGTTGTCCTTAAGCCATTTTGCCACAACTTTGGAAGTATGCTTGGGGTCATTGTCCATTTGGAAGACCCATTTGTGACCAAGCTTTAACTTCCTGACTGATGTCTTGCTTCAATATATCGACATAATTGTCCTTCCTCATGCTGCCATCTATTTTGTGAAGTGCACCAGTCCCACCTGCAGCAAAGCACCATCACAACATGATGCTGCCACCCCCGTGCTTCACGGTTGGGATGTTGTTCTTCGGCTTGCAAGCCTCCCCCTTTTTCCTCCAAACATAACGAAGGTCATTATGGCCAAACAGTTCTATTTTTGTTTCATCAGGCCAGAGGACATTTCTCCAAAAATGCTGTTGTTCTGGGATTTGCACTTTCTCTAGGAGACAGAACGCGTCTACTTCCTGAGCAGTATGGCGGCTGCATGGTCCCATGGTGTTTATACTTGCGTACTATTGTTTGTAAAGATGAACGTGGTACCTTCAGGCGTTTGGAAATTGCTCCCAAGGATGAACCAGACTTGTGGAGGTCTACAATTTTTGGGCTGATTTCTTTTGATTTTCCCATGATGTCAATCAAAGAGGCACTGGGTTTGAAGGTAGGCCTTGAAATACATGCACAGGTACACCTCCTCTGACTTCAACTGTATGTTTCCATCCAATTGGCGACAGATTTTAATGTGAATATTGTAAAATCAGCATCAAAACAGTATGTGTATTTTCTCACCAAAGCTGTGTTTCCATCACAGACTTGTTGTGGATAAAAGGTTGTGCGCGATGACGTGGTGCACATATTACACTATTTTGTGGTTAGGTTCCCATGTACCCATGTACCCATGTAAGTTAAATGGCTTTCCTTTGCATTTTCAACTTTGGTTTTGGTGCATGCTCTCTAGACAACAGTTGTCTGATGTAGTGGACAGGAAAGCTTATATGATGAGGTATGGATGGAAGTCAGATCACTTTTATTTGATAATTGGCAGCGAAGCATCGATCATCATGTCACCAGAATTGAAATAACAGAGATGTGCATCAAGCTCACCACTGTTCATCCAGCACCATCATGTATTTCATCTGCCTATAAAGTCTTCATGCTTTCCCACGTCGTAGTGCTAGTAAAACCATCGTGTGTCTCCTCGTTCACTCTGGATATGGTGGTTGTTATATCACTATTTACACTTCCATTTCTAGCATAACAAAAAGATACCGCCTCGTCAACGGAACAAATTCTCTGTCGACATTAATGCAATTGAACTGTGTCCATCAGCCCTGTCGTGACTTTTTTTGAATGAGTCAGGTAATTCATCCGCATGAAATGGTTGAATGGAAACCTGGTTATTCGTGCATATGGTTTATGTAAAGAACAAATGGAATCACTTTGTCATCATTTAGTCATTATTTGATCTGGAAGAAAACAGATAGGAGCTTCCTTCCTTCTCCATCCAGCTCTAGTCAGCTCAGAGTGGCTTGTTAACATCCCATGAGATGTCATCTGTATTTGTGCCCTTCAGAGAGGCACTTTAGATGGCAGCAAGCCACAGTGAGCTGTCTGACACAACCTTCTCTAGAGATTAGATGAAACTCCAGCCTTCTGGACCAGAGCAGCTCCCAGAAGTCGCTGAAGCCACGGGCACTGAGGTTGCAGAGCTGGCCCAGCCAATCAGAGTAGACTGGAGGGCGACAGTATTATGACAGGGCTGAAGGGATGTTATTGTCTTCCTGGTTTCTCTTATATTGTGACATTCCAAAACGAATGGTCATCGTTCTTAATTGACTGATAGCCTTCCCTGCTACTCACTGACGACTTCTGTAACAGCTTGAGCCTCAATAAGGGTTCGTTCTGAGAGACGTTTTCACCCTGTTTTACTGCTATTCTCTAGGTTAACAGGAATTTCAAAAAGATCTTAACACAAACATCTGCTGGCCCTTGAGTGGGTGGAGTATATTAGGTTAGTTGTTTTCACAACATTGCTCTGTATACGCTGCGAATGCTGATGAATACCTGTTGCCAGGTTACCAAATATTACTAATGTGCCTTGTTGTCATAATCCAACTTAAAAATGAAATAACTCTGTAGGTAATGTAAAGTCCAGGAAGTGGATTGAGAGAGCAGATTATGCTGAAGTAGATATATAATGACTTTTTTTGTGGTGAGCAAACTGTTTTGGAAGGAGACGGTAGTGTGTTAGAGATGTTTAGGTTGGTCTGTGTCCTGATTAAAACCTATCCATCTCATCCAATTATTAGGATGGTATGGGGATACTACCAAATGCCCCTTTTTCCATTCCACACATACCGGAGGATATGAGTCTACCATGAAAGCAAGCTGAAAAGCAGATACTCACATCACATACATTTTGCAACCAGAGGCAGCTCTGCAGAGTGGTAACTAGCTTGCACAGCACAAAGCCATAAAACCTAACCTTAACCACACTGCTAACCCAAATGCCTAACCCTAATATTAAATGAAATCCAAAAAGCAATTATTTTGTTTTCATGAATTTTTACGATATAGACAATTTTGACTGTTCAGCTGGTCATCTAGTTGAAATCATCCAGTTCTGCCTGCAGGATAATACATTAGAGTCCGACGAATACTTTAATGGATAATGGATATTATGATCAACATTTAGCCTGGCTATGCTTTAGTACTGGTATCATGTACCAACTTCCTCTAAAGAACAGATACCCAATCCCCTTATACCAGTACAGTAGTCATTGTGCTTTAGGCTGAAATAAGTGCAACCCATGTTCACATACTGAAGTAGCAAGCTGCCCTGACAACTCAGCACATCTTTCAGAGCGATCCATCAGAATAGTGTATTCTGTTAACATCTAGTACCTCAGGAGGGTTGACTCTCCAGTCTGTCAGTCAGTGATACGGATCTGTCCTCTCTAGTCTGTCTCTCTCCTCTCTGTAGTCCTGTGCTGGCCCCTCTGTTCTCTGTCTCTCTCATCTCTATTGTCCTCCTCTGGCCCCTCTGTTCTCTGTCTCTCTCCTCTCTATTGTCCTTCACTGGACAATCTGTTCTCTGTCTCTCTCCTCTCTGTAGTCCTGTGCTGGCCCCTCTGTTCTCTGTCTCTCTCCTCTCTATTGTCCTTCACTGGACAATCTGTTCTCTGTCTCTCTCCTCTCTGTAGTCCTGTGCTGGCCCCTCTGTTCTCTGTCTCTCTCCTCTCTATTGTCCTTCACTGGACAATCTGTTCTCTGTCTCTCTCCTCTCTGTAGTCCTGTGCTGGCCCCTCTGTTCTCTGTCTCTCTCCTCTCTATTGTCCTTCACTGGACAATCTGTTCTCTGTCTCTCTCATCTCTGTAGTCCAGTGCTGGCCCCTCTGTTCTCTGTCTCTCTCCTCTCTGTTGTTGTCCTTCACTGGCCCCTCTGTTCTCTGTCTCTCTCCTCTCTGTTGTTGTCCTTCACTGGCCCCTCTGTTCTCTGTCTCTTTGCTCTCTGTTGTCCTGTGCTGGCCCCTCTGTTCTCTGTCTCTCTCCTCTCTGTTGTTGTCATGTGCTGGCCCCTCTGTTCTCTGTCTCTCTCCTCTCTGTTCTCCTCCTCTGGCCCCTCTGTTCTCTGTCTCTCTCCTCTCTGTTGTCCTTCACTGGACAATCTGTTCTCAGTCTCTCTCCTCTCTGCTCTCCTGTGCTGGCCCATCTAGTCTTTGTCTCTCTCCTCTCTGTTGCCCTGCGCTGGCCCATCTAGTCTCTGTCTCTCTCCTCTCTGTTGCCCTGTGCTGGCCCCTCTAGCCTCTGTCTCTCTCCTCTCTGCTCTCCTGTGCTGGCCCCTCTAGTCTCTGTCTCTCTCCTCTCTGCTCTCCTGTGCTGGCCCCTCTAGCCTCTGTCTCTCTCCTCTCTGTTGCCCTGTGCTGGCCCCTCTAGCCTCTGTCTCTCTCCTCTCTGCTCTCCTGTGCTGGCCCCTCCTGGGGTCTACATCACTCATCCAGACCCCACAACAAGGTTATTGAAGGGCACTACCGAAAGATTAAGCAGCTCCATCCATCCATTCAAAGAGTTCTCCTCGAGGGAGCCATTATCGTATCAGATCGCCATGCCAGTAATCAGAATGACTACGTAATGGTTATACTTCCAGATACTGGCTCTCATTTTCAGCTCTCAGAGCTTGCAGGAATTCAGTGGTGAACACTGGCCCTTTGTTTGCCAGGTCCCTCTCCTGCTGCCAGAGAGTGTGTGTGTCTCCCAAATACAGGGCTCTCTCAGGGCCACAGGGCCGCCCCAAAAGCAGGTACCCAAGCTTCTTCCTATCTGGACGTGTGGCCTCATACTCTGGCAGTAATGAGGTGGTCTAGCCAGGGATCCAGGGAACTTTCAATTCACTCCCACCACAGGAGTCTTCTGAGGGGAGGCCGGAACGGAGCGAAAACATGTGTTTGATTCCACTCCAGCCATTAACACTAGCCCATCCTCCCCAATTACCCGTGCCACCAGCCGCCTCTAACTCTTTGTTCTTCTAACTCTCGTTGCTTCTGTCAAGGCGGGTTACACAACCAATAGTTTGATAGGCAGCCTAACCTTGAAAGGAGACAACTGCTACAACTTTGTGATGTAGAACAAATGGGGGAAAATGGGGTTTTCGGCGTTATTTGTCAGAGCAGAGGGGATGTTGGTAGCGAGGCCTGGAATGATGCGATTAGCATCACTGATGGGTCAAGAGCACTGGCTTTTGTTTCGAGGCCGTCTTTCAAGTGGAGCAAATTCATTGCCCTCTCTAGTGAAACGACTCCAGCTGGGGACGACAGTAATGTGAAACAAAAAAAAGGGGTTTGGCTCCTCTTCTGTCTCTCATCCTTCAACCCTCCTCTCATCTGTCTCTACATCCATCTCTACATCCCTCAACCCTCCTCTCATCTGTCTCTCTAACCCTCAACCTCCTCTCATCTGTCTCTCCATCCCTCAACCCCCTCTCATCTGTCTCTCTAACCCTCAACCTCCTCTCATCTGTCTCTCTAACCTTCAACCCTCCTCTCATCTGTCTCTCCATCTCTCAACCCACTCTCATCTGTCTCTCTAACCCTCAACCTCCTCATCTGTCTCTCTCTCTCATCTGTCTCTCTAACCCTCAACCTCTCTCTCATCTAACCCTCAACCTCCTCTCATCTGTCTCTCTAACCCTCAACCTCCTCTCATCTGTCTCTCTAACCCTCAACCCTCCTCTCATCTGTCTCTCTAACCCTCAACCCCCTCTCATCTGTCTCTACATCCCCCATTCCTCCTCTCATCTGTCTCTCTAACCCTCAACCGTCCTCTCATCTGTCTCTCCATCCCTCAACCCCCTCTCATCTGTCTCTCTATCCCTCAACCCTCCTCTCATCTGTCTCTCCATCCCTTAACCTCCTGTCTCAACCCTCCATCTGTCTCTATCTGTCTCTCTAACCCTCAACCCCCTCTCATCTGTCTCTAAATCCCTCATTCCTCCTCTCATCTGTCTCTCCACCCCTCAACCCTGCTCTCATCTGTCTCTACCTCCCTCAACCCTCCTCTCATCTGTCTCTCTAACCCTCAACCTCCTCTCATCTGTCTCTCTCCCTCAACCCTCATCTGTCTCTCCATCCCTCAACCCTCTCATCTGTCTCTCTCCCTCAACCCTCATCTGTCTCTACCCTCCTCTCATCTGTCCCTCAACCCTCCTCATCTGTCTCTCCATCCCTCAACCCTCCTCTCATCTGTCTCTCCATCCCTCAACCCTCCTCTCATCTGTCTCTCCATCCCTCAACCCTCAACCCTCCTCTCATCTGTCTCTCCATCCCTCAACCCTCCTGTCTCATCTGTCTCTCCATCCCTCAACCCTCCTCTCATCTGTCTCTCCATCCCTCATCCTCTCATCTGTCTCTCACCCTCCCCCCTCTCATCTGTCTCTCCATCCCTCAACCCTCCTGTCTCATCTGTCTCTCCACCCCTCGATCCCCCTCTCATCTGTCTCTCCACCCCTCGATCCCCCTCTCATCTGTCTCTCCACCCATCCTCTCATCTGTCTCTCCATCCCTCAACCCTCCTCTCATCTGTCTCTCCATCCCTCAACCCATCCCTCCTCTCATCTGTCTCTCCATCCCTCAACCCTCCTCTCATCTGTCTCTCCATCCCTCAACCCTCCTCTCATCTGTCTCTATCTGTCTCTCCCCTCATCCCTCTGTCTCTCCATCCCAACCCTCCTCTCATCTGTCTCTACATCCCTCATCCCTCATCTGTCTCTCCATCCCTCAACCCTCCTCTCATCTGTCTCTCCATCCCTCAACCCTCCTCTCATCTGTCTCTCCATCCCTCAACCCTCCTCTCATCTGTCTCTCCATCCCTCAACCCTCCTCTCATCTGTCTCTACATCCCTCAACCCTCCTCTCATCTGTCTCTCCATCCCTCAACCCTCCTCTCATCTGTCTCTCCATCCCTCAACCCTCCTCTGTCTCATCTGTCTCTCCACCCTCATCTGTCCCCACCCCTCAACCCTCCTCTCATCTGTCTCTCCATCCCTCAACCCTCATCTCATCAACTGTCTCTCCACCCCTCCCCCTCTCTGTCTCTCCACCCCTCGATCCCCCTCTCATCAACTCTTCCCCTCTTCACCATGTTTCAGCCATATTTAGTCTGATGACAGAGGGAACAAGTTTGTGGCTGCCTGTCTGTCGTGGAGCATCCAGAGCGTGGGGGTGGCAGGAGGACCCTGCTCTGTAGCAGTGGGTGGGCGCCCAGAGGGGCACAGATAGACACTCATCACACACTGCTTCTAATTGGCAGAAGACAGCTGCTGCCAACCAGAAAGAGCCATCTGAAGTCATTATGCCCTGCTTCCGGGCAGTCACGCCACACTTCACATTCACCCCTCATAATCACCAATGTGAAGCACATGCATTCTCTTTTCAAATGTTTATTTTTATTTTTTTATTACATTTATTTTTTTACAACTGAGCTCCGCTCTCTCATGTGACAGATGTTACTCCTCTATTTCATTACCATATTACCACTACTATTATTACTGGGGCAGTTATATATTGGGAGGGGAGACGAGGGGAGGGAAGGGAGATGCTGGTAGGCTGCAGTGGAGCTAGGACTGACTTGGCCATGGGCAGGGAATATGATGTTTAACCTGAGTTTGGTCATAATGAGGGCAGTTGTTTTATCAGACCATACTGAGTGTTCTGACTCCCACTACCCACTCTGAGCGGAGACTCTCACCCTGACCACTAGATGCCAGCAGAGTTACACCCCCACTGTCCCACTGTGTGGTTGGCAGAGACATTCTGTATGTGTGATGTTTACTGTTAATTTTTATTGTTTATTTCACTTTATATATTCACTTTATATATTATATACCTTACTTGCTTTGGCAATGTTAACACATGTTTCCCATGCCAATAAAGCCCTTGAATTGAATTGAATTGAATTGACATTCCTTGCTCTGTCTCTCCATCTCCATGCAGCAGCGAGGCAGGCAGCAACTGTCTTCCAAAAAACTCTAAAAAGTGGAATGATATCTAGAGCCTCTTACAGAGGTGCCTTGAGAGCGCCAGATACAGGTGTCTGAACCGAGCAACCCTACTACTCCGACAGAAGCAACCCTACCGAGCAACCCTACTACTCCGACAGAAGAAACCCTACCGAGCAACCCTACTACTCCGACAGAAGCAACCCTACCGAGCAACCCTACTACTCCGACAGAAGCAACCCTACCGAGCAACCCTACTACTCCGACAGAAGCAACCCTACCGAGCAACCCTACTACTCCGACAGAAGCAACCCTACCGAGCAACCCTACTACTCCGACAGAAGCAACCCTACCAAGCAACCCTACTACTCCGACAGAAGCAACCCTACCGAGCAACCCTACTACTCCGACAGAAGCAACCCTACCGAGCAACCCTACTACTCCGACAGAAGCAACCCTACCGAGCAACCCTACCCTAAGCAACCCTCCGACAGAAGCAACCCTACCGAGCAACCCTACTACTCCGACAGAAGCAACCCTACCGAGCAACCCTACTACTCCGACAGAAGCAACCCTACCGAGCAACCCTACTACTCCGACAGAAGCAACCCTACCGAGCAACCCTACTACTCCGACAGAAGCAACCCTACCGAGCAACCCTACTACTCCGACAGAAGCAACCCAACCGAGCAACCCTACTACTCCGACAGAAGAAACCCTACTGAGCAACCCTACTACAGAAGCAACCCCGACAGAAGCAAAGCAACCCTACCGAGCAACCCTACTACTCTGACAGAAGCAACCCTACCGAGCAACCCTACTACTCCGACAGAAGCAACCCTACCGAGCAACCCTACTACTCCGACAGAAGCAACCCTACCGAGCAACCCTACTACTCCGACAGAAGCAACCCTACTACTCCGACAGAAGCAACCCTACCGAGCAACCCTACTACTCCGACAGAAGCAACCCTACTACTCCGACAGAGGCAACCCTACCGAGCAACCCTACTACTCCGACAGAAGCAACCCTACCGAGCAACCCTACTACTCCGACAGAAGCAACCCTACCGAGCAACCCTACTCCGACTCCGACAGAAGCAACCCTACCGAGCCCCTACTACTCCGAGCAACCCTACTACTCCGACAGAAGCAACCCTACCGAGCAACCCTACTACTCCGACAGAAGCAACCCTACCAAGCAACCCTACTACTCCGACAGAAGCAACCCTACCGAGCAACCCTACTACTCCGACAGAAGCAACCCAACCCTACTACTCCGAGCAACCCTACCCTACTCCGACAGAAGCAACCCTACTACAACCCTACTACTCCGAAGCAACCCTACTGAGCAACCCTAAGCAACCCTAACGAGCAACCCTACTACTCCGACAGAAGCAACCCTACCGAGCAACCCTACTACTCCGACAGAAGCAACCCTACCGAGCAACCCTACTACTCCGACAGAAGCAACCCTACTACTCCGACAGAAGCAACCCTACCGAGCAACCCTACTACTCCGACAGAAGCAACCCTACCGAGCAACCCTACTACTCCGACAGAAGCAACCCTACCGAGCAACCCTACTACTCCGACAGACAACCCTACAGAAGCAACCCTACTACTCCGACAGAAGCAACCCAA